>NC_064408.1:70650937-70953750 GCF_023375975.1 Astyanax mexicanus | reverse complement strand
CATAAGCGAATTGAGCATGCCCGACTCACTTGGTTAAGATGTTGTGGATATAAGAAACAGAGCCTTAAACGACTATTCAAGATTATATTTTCTGTAGAAACTCATAACATGATCAGGATGTATCATCATATATTTTTTTCATATAGTTTAAGCACTGGCAGCTCTTGTCAGCAGAGCTTAAGCCAGTATTTTCTTATTTGAACTGTGTGGTACATCATGGAAATCTGTGAAGGATGTCCCCGGTGCTGCTGGTGTTTTTAAACACTGTCTTCCCTTACTGTTGACTCAATTAGACACTCCTATGTATAGCTTCTACACCAGGGGTGTCCAAACTTTTTTTGTTGGGGGCCAGAAGGAGAAATATATTTGAAGTCACGGCCACGGTAATAAAACAAATAATGAAATATACCACTTTAAACAATACTTTTTTCCTGATTATTTCATTTACACACCATTTTACTTGACTAACTGTCTTTATCTTTGACAGTGTTGTGTAAACTAAGATTTTTCAAATTGATGTTTAATTTCATGATGTCTTTTAATATAAAACTCCTTAATTACGGCAACTTTTAGACTCTTTGGCCCGTTTTTCTGCGCTAGAAATGCGCAACCTCTGCTTTTAGACCCTTTGGCCGTTTTTTCTGCACCAGAAATGTGCACTCTCTCCGCTTTTAGACTCTTTTGCCCCGTTTTTCTGCGCTAGAAATGCGCAACCTACGCTTTTAGACCCTTTGGCCAGTTTTTCTGCGCAAGAAATGTGCACTCTCTCAGCTTTTAAACTCTTTTGTCCCGTTTTTCTGCGCTAGAAATGCGCATCCTCTCTGCTTTTAGACTCTTTGGCTCGTTTCTGACACCTAGCGTTTAAACTTTGAATCTCACATTATAAAAACCTGCTTAACCGCGGGCCAACTTTCATTCTATTTCTAAAATACCTCGTGGGACGCTACAAAAAGGAAACGGGCCACAAATGGCCCGCAGGCCGTAGTTTGGACACCCCTGTTCTACACCCTGTAGATAAATAAAAAGCCAGAGTCAGAAACTCATCTGTGGCTGCACAGTTTGAGTTGATCATTCTCTAGTCCTTCATCATGGTCATAATATTCTGGTAGGATGGTGTTATAACCGAGCAGCCACATACAGTTTGTTGGAGATGTAATTGCATCAATCATGGATTGGTTGAAAGAACAGATGTATGCTTTACATTTTTTAGATTTGAAGCAATTCTGTAAGTATTTCTTTGCTTTCAGTGACAAAGAGCACTAGTGAGGTCAGTATGTTGGATTATCACCACTTTTATCTCACCTCTAACTCATCCCAAAGGTATTAGATGGAACATCTTCATTGCAGAGAACGCAGTTTCACTGCTTCACAGCTCCACAGACTCTATAGTGCCAATAGATTCATGTTTGTCTGCTGCAGAAAGTCCTATTCTATTGGCAGTGCTACAAACTACAATCTGTGGCAGCAATTGGCGTAACCTAAAATAGCTAAACATATTCATTAGAAGGAGTGTCCACAAATATTTGGACACCTAGTTTAGAATCAGTAATGACATCTTAAGATAATACCTAAAGATCACCCATGATTCTACCTTCAAACGTGTGTCCTCTGCCTATCCAATTAGCTTTTGCTTAGCACAGCCCTGAGTGGCTGGCATTACATAAGCTCATGTCTATAACTCATGTCTACTTCTATCTAAACGATAATTTCCTGTATCAGCACAGGGTTTATGCCCAGCCATGGATCATAGTTTATTCTCTGCTTGCTGCATCCCTTCTTTAGGCACTTGTAACCCCTATTACTTAGAGAATAATGAGCTATCCTTTTGATATATGCTTGCTGAGCAAGGTAAATAACATGATTAATCCAGAAAGATGGGCAATGACACTGAAAGATCAAAGAAGCCCAGTGAGTATAGCTTGGGTCCTTTAATCTTCACACACATAAGATATAAAGCATAGGAACATTTGCATTCAGTGAAGTACACACATACATGATTACACTGATGTGTGGGCAGCCATATTGATAAAGGGGATCAGCTTTCTAAAGCTGAAATCTTGTGGCATTATCTCTTTGGAATTTAATGGATTATGTAATTATAAAAATCCATAGACAGTAGTTATGTTATTGCTATGTTATGTAATTGATTTTTGACACTTGTTTGACTGGAATAATGCCATGTTTAGCTAAAGGGATCCCACATATGTATTATATTCTTGTCATTTTAAATGATCATTAAATGATTGGAGTAAAATTGATTTTGTTTGCTTTTTAAGTGATTTTGTAAAAATAAAAAAAGCTTTTATTGTCATTGACTCATTTCTTCAGAATCCTGGTGCAGCAAAGAACAAACAGTATAATTCAGAATATAGAGAGTGCAAATGTGCAAACATAAAACAAGAACATTACATTCAAAACAATAGATGATCTGTTGACTCGAGAGACTCAAGAGATTCGAAAACATTTGCATTTGCATTTATATTACATTATAGTCATTATGGCTTAAAAAAATGTCTTTTGGTGAGAGGGTAGTGCATTTTAGGACCCTGTGGAGAGTCCTAATCTTTTGTCCTTAATGGCAATTTTTTTACCCTTTAATTTCCTTTATTTTTATAATTTACATAGTTTTGAAATCAGTACTTTTACACTTTTCTTAAAACAGCTTCTACAAGATTATTTTTAAACCCTAGTATCTATACTTTTACCTGAGTAATGAATGTCATTACTGTTGACACCTTTGTGGATCAGAGATCAAATGAGCCCATTGACTAAATCTAGAGTCCTTTAATCTACACACACATAAGAAATAATGCATATGAACATTTGTTTTGAGTAAAGTAGATACATGCTGTATACACTGCCTGGCCATAAAAAAGTCACCACCTGGATTAAGAAAATAATGTTGGATTGTTGCTGCAGTAGGTCAGGTCTAGGTTCAGCAACAGTATGTGCTGAAAGAATGAGGTCAGCTGACTACCTGAATATACTGAATATAGACCAGGTTATTCCATCAATGGATTTTTTTCTTCAATGATGTCACGGACATATACCAAGATGACAATGTGAAAAAGTGATTCAGGGAGCATGAAATCATCATTTTCACACATGAATTGAGTTCAGATCTTAACCTCATTGAGAATCTTTGGGATGTGCTGAGAAGACTTTGTGCAGTGGTCAGACTCTACCATCATCAATGCTGCAAGATCTTGGTGAAAAATTAATGTAACATTGGATTAAAATAAATCTTGTGACATTGCAGAAGCTTATTGAAACAATGCCACGGTGAATGTGAGCTGCAGTCAAGATGTGTGGGCAGCCATATTGCTCAAGGAGATCAGCTGTCTAACTTAAATCACCACTTAGTGCATTTGAAATGAACTCAGACTGCACAAAATATCCAAACCTAGACTACAACAACAGAGGACCCAGCCAAGAACAGAAAGCAGAGGCTACAGTGGGCACAGATCACCTGAACTGGACAATTAAAAATGGAATCAACATTCCATGATCTGATGGATACACAAATGTTAAGGTCAGAATTTGACACCAACACACACTAAGAAAAGTAAGTACAGATTTGTACTTAAAAAAGTACAAAGCTTGTCGCTGGGGCTGTACCTAATATTGAGGTACAAAAAAGTACCTTTCAGTGAAAGTCCTTTTTTGTACCCATGTTTTTGGTGCCAGTAAAGGTTATAAAGATTATAAACATTATCCTCTACTGAATATGTGTCAAGAACTTCATGATCCAAAATTGCCTGACTTTCAAATAAAAAAATGTGCAAATAAAATATATATTGTTTATTAGTACACTGATACAGAATACTGAAATGTACATTTTGGCTGGTTAAATGGTACAAATCTGTACTTATTGCTGTTAGAAATGACTTTGTACTTCAGAGGGAACACATCTGACCCTGTAAAGACCAATATTGTACCTTTGAGGGTACAATTATGAAGAGTGTATTATGAGTACAAAAAAGTACTCGTATCGTACCTCTGTTTTTTAGAGTGCAGCATGAATCCATGGACCAGAATACAGCAAATATTGTAGAATCATTGCCACTGTGGATTACGAGTGTTTTGAGAGCAAAATAAGGGTAGGCATTAGTACAGTGTTGGTGAGTGTATGTCCAGGTGCAATTGTTGGAGAAGGTCTTGGATGTATTGAAAACAGAGGTCAGTGAATTATTCGTTGCCTCCTTTTCAACCTCTAATGAACTGAGATATCCATCAACCTGACCTCACCTTATGTCTTACACACACACACACACACACACACACACACACACCCTTGTGACAACAGGCTCTTGCATCTCTAATAAAGATTACCTATGAAGCCGAGGCAGTTCATTCAGTCAGCCTTTCTCTAGCTCTAATTTACACAGCCTTTACTGACAGCCGCAGTCAGGAGGCCTCTGTAATGACCTTGTTCCTTATAGTGTAGAGTCATAGACTGAAAGGAAATATTGACAACTGACTCACATCCCCTGATCCCTTGGTGCCATTATCATTGTGCATTGATTAGCAGTCTGAAACAAAGTGTGATTCCTATAGATTCCATTGCACTGGAAGGCAGGTCATGGAGTAATACTCCAAACTGAGTTCTACCAGGAAGACTCCAGAGGCAAGTGTGCAATTATAACAGCTTTAATTTTGATAGTATTAACAATGTATTAGATAAAACATGTATGTAAAGTTAGTCTTTGCCGTAGACCCTGTCATCGGTCCTGGTATGCAGCATCTGGACCCTCGCAGATCCTGCCGTATGTTGGAGGCAGGGGCGGAGCCAACCCCCGGGCAGCCGACGGGACCAAACTAGAGGTGGTGGGGAGGAAGGAGGGGAAACGAAACAGAGAAGTGTGTGTAAGGGGAGGTCTTATAAACACAGGTGGAAGCTGGTGATTGTTTTATACACGAGTGACAAGCACAGGAGTTTCCTGCTAGAACTAGCGCAAAGCTCATGGATCTCTTTTATGTCTCAAAGAAAAATCATATTTTCATTTAAATTCCATAAGAAATCACCAGAGATCTTTATGGATATTTTATGAATAACAAACACTTACACCTTTTACACGACTGGCCTGGATATAAAGTGTATGTTTTAACTGATACACACTGATATCTATATATTATGAGATGCGCTATAAAAATTTGCTCTCTATATTTGCTTCTGCTAGGTGTACGGTCTCCTCACTTTGACATTTTTTTTTAGGGGATATTCCTGCTTTGGCTCAGTTATTCTAAATAGGTTTCAGACCCATCAAGACCCTGAACAGGCAGAAGCAAAATAAGAATATAATTGACAAACTGTATTTTAAAGGCAAAACAACTTAAGGATTTAATAGGAAACAAACTAACATTTTTTTTATTCTATGCTATTAGACAAAAATATTGTATAGTTTTATTTAATCCCTTTTTTATCACATTGTCTTGTTGCATTTTAATGGTTAGAAAAACAAATGTTGTGATTACTGTAATTCTAAAGACTAAGAAATGAAAAATAATATTTAAGACTGAACTGGGGATTCTCAGATTCAGTTAAAATGCTAAAAATATAAGTTAAAATTAAAGGACTATTAAGGATTATATTTTCTGCAGTAACATAACATAATCAGGACGTATCATCAGATATTACAATTATTCAAGCAGAGCTTTACCAGTATTTTCTTATTCCCCCAGTCCCATTTCCACACTTCAGGGATGCCAGGTATAGACAAAAGCACACAAAAAAACATCCTGCAGCCATGGCTGGCTATTTTATCATTATTATTTTTTTGCTGAACAGGTAATCACTGAGCTTCAGTAATGTTGCTATCCATAGCTGGGTGATTTACCATCACTTATCAGCTACATTACTGCTTGTTCACATAAAAAAAGGATCTTCACAGCAATAAATTGTAAATGTAATATAATAAACATTTGCTGTTATTTTTTTTTCCAGCAATTACTGAGAACAGCTAATCCCCAATACATACGTATGTCTTTAGTCACAAGTCTTTTATGTCACAAGTCTTTAGTCTTTCATTTCTCTATATATTATGACTAAATGGTACATCCTTTTTTATGATGGCAGTTAATCCATTATTATAAAGTACTTATTAAGTATTTGAATGAAAACGTTGTTGTGTTGATATTGGTGCTGCCAATATTGAGTGTATGGACGCTTCTTTGGAGCACCTTAACATAATAGATACCAGATACCAGAGTCTAGATACCAGGTAAACAGTGTTTTTTTTTATATGTATCATTTTCAGCACTCTAAAACTCTTTACTGCTCATAAGTTACAGTATGTTTAAATGATGCTAGAGCTGTTGTTTTCTTTGTCACAAGAAATAAATGTAATATTGTGTTGCAGTATAATAGCAGTACTTTGTTTACAGCGCAATGTTTCAAGCAATTCCATTGTAAGTGCTGTTATGATGAAGGAAAGAGGGTCAACAGACAAAAGCATTTTGAATGTAATCTGCAGTGCAAAATGTGCTTGTTTGTTTGTTTTGGGAGATGACAACCATTTAAGCTGTCCCTCTAAAACACAGCTAGTACAGAATTCTGTATTTCAAATCACTGCGCATTACTGAGCGCAGACGCAGACATTACATAAAGTGGTAAAGTGTAGAAAGCATTTGCTGTGCTTAACACGAGTGTGTCAACTAAATTAGCGGAGAAAAGAGAAGTAGCTCTATCTTGTGGTTTTTTTTGTTTTTTTTTTCAGTCACCCACACAAACACATAAAGTCCATTAGAGTGCTGCTTGGAGGAGCTGTTAAAAAAAATGCCAGCGCTAAAACACACGGTTCAGGCCGGTTCACCAACTTTCTATTTTCTGCCTGGTCTCTGAGATAGAGGCATGCTCCCTGGTATTGAATCTGTCAGTGTGTGGTCTCTGCCTAGGAGTTTGCCTTTTGTGAGACTAATTAGCTTGTCTATTGCCTGCTAAATCATGATAGAGCACCCAGCGGCAGAGATTGAAAGAGAGAGAGAGAGAGAAAACAGAGAAAGGCACAACGTAGGGCACAGTGTCCGGAATTCAATCAAGCTCTATCAGAGAATGCAATTCAACTGAAATGCAGCAGTGGAGAGAGCATTTCACCTGAATCTCATTTCTTTTCCATTTCCCCTGTATTGAGTTTACTGAGTTTATCCAGACTGATAAGTTTTGATTGAATTCCAGTACATGTCTGTAACAATGCACACCCAAAAAAATGGAATTCCATACTCTCCTTATCGCTTTTCCTGGCATTCTAAAAAGAACGAGCGAAAAGAGAAACAGACAGCATTTAAAAAAGACTGACATTTACACTCATGTGAACAGACAAATGCACTTAACTTTAGGCAACAGGTTTGAAAATTGATTTGGACCCTCTCTCTTGCCTTAAGGTGCTCTCAGAACTTAAGACACAGCCTTGAGCAGAGCATCATTATAGTGCTGGGGATATGCAGGCTTACACTTGAGACTTCCATTAAAAAAAATGTAGCAGCCTCCACTTAAGCAGTGGAGTGTTCGCCTGCAGGGGAAAAAAAGAGAGATTAAAATCCCAAAACACATCTTGGAGTGTTTCTCTTAAAAGTGTTTTACTAAAAGTGCTTTAAAAAGCATCATGACCTCAGAGAGCTTGAGTTAAAAGGGGTGTGGGTGGGGAACAGAAAATGGCAGCAGGTGCATGTTTTACATTCCAAAGCCAATTGGCCAGATTGGATGGCATTCTTGGCAGGAAACCCAAATACTTTGGGGAAGGAAAACAAATAAAAAATGGATGCACTGCAACATTTTTCAAACTTATGGATGCCTGTTGTTTTCCAAGAGATTGTAATGGCTTGTCCGTGACGCTAATGGAACTGTAGTCTAACAGGGAGTCGTGATTGGGTACTGGCTACTGTGCTGGGAACAGGATGAATAAACATACTGTTCTGCTTTTGGGTGTTATTTTCAGCCCTGTTATTATGTATTAAGTAAAAATACTGATATGTAATAGTATACGAAGAAGACCATAACAATTAGTTCCACAGTTAATACAGTAAAATAACATAAAAAAACGTCACAAGATTAATATGGTATGAAATTTGGTGTATTGTTCATTTATCTTTCATTGCTCTAAGACTGCTTATAGTCTGCTTTTGCAAGCCTTTGTCTGCATATAGAGATGTAATATGTATCATTAATAAATGATACGTAAATGGTAGCTCAAAATGAGTGTGTTCACATGCACTTCATATTAATCCATTTACTATAGAACATTAGAGTTTGTCAGAAATCTAATCAGAAAAAAAATTGGTATGGGCTGACCTTGGTGGCAACAGCTGGAATCTAGTCTTTCACATCTCTGTGGATGAATTTGGCTCCACTCAGACACATGAATGGCCTGTTTAAGTTCAGACTTTGACTAGGTCACTCCAAAATCCCATTTACTTTTTTGGGGGCCATTCATAGGTGGCCTTGTTTGTGTGCTTCGGATTAGTACATCTGAACCTGATTTTATTAACTGGCGGCTGGATATTTTCCAAATTGGTAGATGTCAATGACATGGTTTTCTCATCTGTTTTTGAATTCCTTCAGATCAAAACATAATGAGTTGCTTTTTGAGATCTTTTAGCTGCTTAATGTTGTCAGACAGGTTCTATTTAATTGATTTCTTGATTCTACAGGTCTTGTAGCAATCAGGCCTGGTTGTGGCTAGTAGTGAAATTAAACTCTAGCAGTTGTTGTGCTAATGCTGCTCCCTTATTTCCAGTACCACGGTCTGTTTTCATGCATGCAAAAACTGAAAAATCTGAGAATAAGTGAGTTAAAAGCCAGCTGTCTCGTATTTCTTCACCTTACCACAATTTAAGAAATTTAAGAATGCTGTTCATATGACTAATTGATAACAGCCTAAATATGTTTAATGACATTATTTAGTGCATTTAAACTCTCGCTGCCTTCAATGCCGCCTTGACCTAAAGGTTAAAGTAGTGGGGTGAACATTCAAAGCTAAGGTGCCCTTAAGCAAGTCACCTAACCCACTACTGCTCCCTTGGTGCCTCTGTTTACTAGTCTGTGAGTGTGTGTGTTTTCACTGAAGTGGATGGGTTAAATGTGCTGGTTGCATTATTATTCTATATTATACTGCTGTGCCAATGGATGACATAGAATGATCAAAAATCTCTAAGGTTTATCTCTATTCTGTTTCCTAGATCGCCCCCCTGCACCAGTAAATGTATCAGTCATGAACCTAAGAGCTGATTCAGCTACAGTGTCGTGGGAGGTTCCAGAGGGTGATGTCATCATTGGCTTTTCTGTCCTGCAACAGGTCAGTACCATAACTCCCCTTTAGCAGTGTTGGTGGAGGTTCCTTGTTGATTATTTGTTTTGTTTGCTTGCTTATCATGTATATAGTGTTAGGAAATCCGAAAATTGAAAAGCCTGGCTTAGAATACAATGGCTTAGATATACAATACTTACCTTTTACCACCACCAAAAAAAAAAAGGCCACACTCTAATATTTCATTGGACCGCCTTTATCTTTGATTGCTGCACGTATTCACTGTGGCATTGTTTAAATAAGCTTCTGCAATGCCACAAGATTTATTTCAATCCAGTGTTGCGTTAATTCATGCATAATATTCTCAATGGGGTTAACCCTAAGAACCCCGCTGACAAAATGGCGCAAAAATCGTGCAATGTATATACAGCTTAATTACTCAGGAATGCCTAAAAGCACCAACATGATTCATACATTCTGACAAACAGGGAATCCTATTGTTTCTAAAAATAGCACTGACCTCACAATGAACTGAAGTGTTTTTGATAAACCTATTGTGAAATGTACCTGAAGAATAAGCTTACCTTCATATTTCTATGCTTTATTCTTTCATTATAAGCATCTGATATACACTCTAATCTAAACTACTGCTGAAAAGAAAACTCCTGTGTAAATTGATTTAAAGTCTGTACATTCAAAAATAAGTAAAAAAAAAAAAAGGGGGGGGGCTTGGTAAAATTTTGATCAAAACACGATAAATTCCATGAAGTCTGGAAGCATTTACATCTCAAATGATGACATTTTTGAGCAGCTTAAGGTCTTCTGTTATAAAGAAAAATAACAGCATGTGGCTGTCTCCTAACATTACTGTGTTATAACAAGTAAAAGAGGAACTGACAAAAACACACCAAAATAGGCTGGGGTTCAAAGGGTTAAGGTCTGGACTCTGTGGGGACCAATCCAAGTGCGATTGAGCTTAGTCTAAGCGTAAACTGCGTCAAACTGCAATGTAAACTGAAAACTGGATCTGGGTCATGGCACCAATTTTAGAATGTGGAAAAGAGTCTAGAAGCCCATTCGTCAAGTTTTCTTCTGAAATCTACTGTAATAACAAGGTGGTTGAACCACCATTTGTTGAAGTAAGAGCCTTATCTCTACTAGGAGGGCTTACTCTAAACGCTGGCACACTGCTGTAAGGATCTGACTGGAAAATTTAATTATTAAAGGTCAGGTTAAACTCTAGATCACAGTAACAGAGACCCCTAACAGAGCAACAATAGTACAGTTAAATTATTCCACAGCAGCTCGATACTGAGCTTTTTATAGCTTTAAGCAACATTTGGTACTGGACATGGTGACTCCTCCAGAGAGAGCATCCAGTTCTATGAGCTGTTATTTGCTATGGAGATCAGACATAATGTGTGCTGTAAAGTAACTGAGGGCCACCATGTTCTCAGCAAAGTAGTTCTTTTGCCTGGAGCGGAATATCTTATTTTGCAGTTCTCAATGGGTACATTATGAAAGAGAGGGTTAAGAAAACAGTGGGATGTTTTCTGCAAAATGTAATTTTTCAGATGTGGGTTCTGATTACTATGTGCATTTGCCAGTTCTCCAACTTTTCTTTTAAAAAATGTTCTTTATTTTCTTATTTGTTTTTTATTTATTATTTTTTTTATGTGCCAGGAATATAATTTCTGTCTTTGTACTGTTTGGCATTTAGTGTATTGTTTATATACCCCCATAATTCAAGTGCTATTAATTTCTTTGTAGATGGCAGAGTGCATTTCACATGCAACCAATTACAGATCTAGCTGTACATCACGCTATGCAACAGGCTGTCTCTAGCTCTGGTATTAGATTTGGGAGATGTGCTCTTGGATCAATGCGTTATTCATTACTGAAGAACATAATGAGGACCTCCATCAAACTCCTCCACACCTACAGGCAGCCTCAGGGGGCGAATATGGACTACTGAAACGGACCCATTTGGATAACTGTGCTGTATCCACAAACGTGAAGCATTTATTCAAATGCAGCACTGAAGTGAAAAACCTCCACTGCATATACTATGTGTTAGGCTTTAATGGGAATTTTCCATTAGTGTCTAAACAAGCAATTATACTGCATTAAAGGAAAAAAATACATCTACTGTAGCTGCCATTTTCAGGTGTAGGAGGTAAATCATAAAAGAATAAGCATGCAAACTTGTTTTTATCCTAAACTTACATGAACTCTTTTAAAGAAAAGGTGGGTTCTCTAGAATAATGACATTGAAGAACCTCTCCTGGTTTCTTAAATAAAGACTATACATGTTTGAAGAACATGAAAACTACACTGTAAAATATAATAGCTGTCATGAGTTAAGTAAAGATTGAAATCTTTTACCAACAAAATGCACTGGTTACAGTTACTTGTAAGGTGCAGATAAGGTGTGATTGGGCAGATTAACCTTTATAAGTAAAATATACACCTTTTCCATTGGCTCTTGGCACAGTTTACTAGATGTTTCTTCCTCCCACTTGCCCTTACCATCAATGTGTAGTCATTTCCCTTTTTCTGATCCTGAGAGGGGCTTTATGTCGGTTAAAGCTTACAATCTAAACAAAAAAAACTCTAAAACTAAAATAAACAAACTAAATTTGTTACGTTAATAAAAATTGAAATTGTCATTTCAGTTTACACAGTTTCACTTGACATGATTTAGCTTTTTAAAATAGTAATTCTGAGGAGACTGAAGTCAAAAATAAAGGAAACTAAAGGGAAAAAATATTAGTTAAAGTTAAACTCAACTATACTTCAAATCATTGGTTAATATAGCATACAATACCTGTTGCTTGCTTTTTAAAGTAAGGTTACAGGCCCTTACAGGCCTTGGAACATACAGTTTACAAGTGTAGATGATACAAAACCCTTTTTCTCTGCAGTAAAATGTAAGGTCCTGGCCCTGTTTCCTGTTTCCTCGTGCCTGTGTTGTCCCACGTGACCCGTGCCCCTGTGTTCTGCCTGTGTTTTTCCACTCACCTGTGTTCTTTTGTAGCTCCACCCCTTCCCCAGGTGTTTCCACTCCCAGTGTGTTTCCTGTTTAGTTAAATAGACTTCCTCTGTCACTTGTCCTCTGTCGATCCTTGTACGTTTATCGTCTGTCAGTGTTCCATGTTTCCCCGAGTTTCCTCAGTCTTGTTTTCAGTATATTCCACGTTTATTTTGTATTTTTGTTAATAAATCCCCTGTTGTTTGCAATTTGCGTCCGCCTCCTCGTCTACCCTGCACCCCACCCTGACAGAAGGATCGACCCCAAAAATGGACGCAGCAAACCGCTGGACCGGCTCCAGGTTGGCGATCCGCCATGCACCATGCGGGACCCCGGCGTTGGAATCCCCGAGGCCTAAAGGACGCCGCAGGCCTCGGGGTAGACGTTCTAAGGGGTCCCGCCAGCATGAAGAGGATCCCTTTACGGGGGAGGATTTGCTTGGGGGGGCGCTAAGGGCTGATGCGTTGAGCCTCGGGTCTCATCCCGTGTGTGGCAGTAGCCATGAGTACACGAGGCAAGTGGCGCGCAGCCCGTGGGACTACCTGGGATGTGCGCCCAGTAGCTCCGAGGAGGAGGAGGAGCTCTACCCCGCACCAGCCCATACTCCATTGCCGTTTCCCCCAGGGGCTGTACTCTACCCGCGCTCGGTGACTTTCGCGGCTGAGATGCCGCGCTCCGTGAAGCTAGCGGATGGGACGCCACGCTCTGTGACTCCCGTGGCTCATCCGCGCTCCGAGAATCCCGCGGCCGAGAGGCCGCGCTCCGAGAATCCCGCGACCGAGACGCCACGCTCCGTGAAGCCAGCGGATGGGACGCCACGCTCTGTGACTCCCGTGGCTCATCCGCGCTCCAAGAAGCACGCGGCTGAGGCTCCACGCCCCGTGACTCCCGTGGCTCAGCCGCTCCCCGAGACTCCAGCGGCGGCCGCGCCGCTCCCCGAGACTACAGCGGCAGCGGCAGCGCCGCTCTCTGAAGCTCCAGCTAAGCTAGCTAGCCTGCTGGCTTCACCGCGCTCCAAGAAGCACGCGGCTGAGGTTCCACGCCCCGTGACTCCCGTGGCTCAGCCGCTCCCCGAGACTTCAGCGGTGGCCGCGCCGCTCCCCGAGACAGCGGCGGCGGCAGCGCCGCTCTCTGAAGCTCCAGCTAAGCTAGCTAGCCTGCTAGCTCGACCGGCTTCCAGCTCTCCAGCCCGGCCGACTTCCAACACTCCAGCTCGGCAGGCTTCCAGCTCACCAGCCCGGCCGGCTTCCAGATCCTCGACTCCGGCTCCGGAAGCAAGCTCCGGTCCGGTGTTTACAACCACGCCCACTGCTGAATCTGCGGCTCCAGTCCGGGTCTTGGCGGCAGCCGCACTCTCAGCTCCCGCTGAAGCGGCTTCTTCGCCAGCGGTGCCAGCCGCCCCCAAGCCCGCGGTGCCAGCCGCCTCCACGTCAGCGGTGCCTGCCGCGCTCACGCCAGCAGGACCCACCGCCTCTGTTTCAGCGCTGCCCGCGGCTCCGGCCGCCTCTGTTTCAGCGCTGCCCGCGGCTCTGGCTGCCTCTGACTCTGTGCCCGCGGCTCCGGCCGCCTCTGACTCTGTACCCGCGGTGCCTGCCGCGCTCACGCCAGCAGGACCCACCGCCTCTGTTTCAGCGCTGCCCGCGGCTCCGGCCGCCTCTGTTTCAGCGCTGCCCGCGGCTCCGGCCGCCTCTGACTCTGTGCCCGCGGCTCCGGCCGCCTCTGACTCTGTGCCCGCGGCTCCGGCCGCCTCTGACTCTGTGCCCGCGGCTCCGGCCGCCTCTGACTCTGTGCCCGCTGCCTCCCCAGTTCACGTGCCTGGGCTACCCGCCTCTGCTCCTGTGCCTACTCCCAGGTCACAAGCTCCTAGGATCGCCGCGCCTGCTCAAGCAGCACCCGCTGCCCCAGCTCAAGCACCAGCAGCACCCGCTGCCCCAGCTCAAGCACCAGCAGCTCCCGCTGCTCCGGCCTCAGCCTCAGCACCTGCAGCTCCCGCTGCCCCGGCCTCAGCCTCAGCTCCAGCTCCCGCTGCTCCTGTATCTGCTCCTCGAACTTTGTATACCCCCAGGCCTGCCCCAAGGCCCCCTGTCTTTGCCCCCAGAACTGTGCCCAGGCTGGCTCCTTGGACTTCCCTACAGACTTTTGCCAGTCCTGGGCACCCACCAATGTTTGTACCCCTGTCTCTCCCTATCCTGGTCCCCGTATCTGTGTCAGTTCCAGTTCCTGTCCCCGGTGTTTTTTCTGTTCCCGTCCCAGTCACTGTATTTGTTTCTGTCCCCGTCACTGTTATGGTTCCAGTTCCCCTGTCCAGTTTTGTCCAGTCCCCGTCTTCTGTTCGGTCTGCTGCCCAGTCTCCATCCCTGTCTAGTGTCCAGCCCCCTGTCCAGTCTCAGCCCCCTGTCCAGTCTCAGCCCCGTGTCCAGTCTCAGCCCTGTGTTCTGTTCCCTGTCCAGTCTCAGTCCCCAGTCCAGTCGTTTGTTCAGTCTGAACCCCCTGTCCAGTCCCAGTCTCCGTTCCCTGTCCAGTCTCCGTCTCCTGTTCGGTCCCCTGTCCAGTCCTTGCCCCGCGTTCAGTCTGTGTCCAGTGTCATGCCCCAGTCTCCTGTCCTGTCCAGTGTCCAGTACGGCCTTATGTCCAGTCTCTGTCACCTGTCCAGTCTCCGTCTCCCTTTGTGTCCCCTGCCCAGCCCCACGTCCAGTGTCCGTTCCCGGTCCTGCCCCCGTTTCATGTCCGGTCTCCTGTCCAGTTCCCTGTCCGGTCTCCGTCCTAGTTCTGTCTTGTCTTGTTCTTTGTTTTCCGCCCTCTCCTGACCTGCTCCTGGGGTTTTGTTTTTCGCGCCCCGGGAGTTGCGCGTTAAGGGGGGGGTTATGTAAGGTCCTGGCCCTGTTTCCTGTCTGTCCTCGTGCCTGTGTTGTCCCACGTGACCCGTGCCCCTGTGTTCTGCCTGTGTTTTTCCACTCACCTGTGTTCTTTTGTAGCTCCACCCCTTCCCCAGGTGTTTCCACTCCCAGTGTGTTTCCTGTTTAGTTAAATAGACTTCCTCTGTCACTTGTCCTCTGTCGATCCTTGTACGTTTATCGTCTGTCAGTGTTCCATGTTTCCCCGAGTTTCCTCAGTCTTGTTTTCAGTATATTCCATGTTTATTTTGTATTTTTGTTAATAAATCCCCTGTTGTTTGCAATTTGCGTCCCCCTCCTCGTCTACCCTGCACCCCACCCTGACATAAAATAACTTATTTACATTCTGAAAATTTGAGGGCTTTGAAATCTCCTACAGGACACCCAGAGACGGAACCTGTTTTCTCTCTACTTCATTGATTAATTTCAAATCAGTAACAGGAATTAACCCAAATTCTGTATGTTTGAAAATAGACATAAAACTAGAAAAATAAAACGAAACTAAAGGATTGGAGAGATGAAATGTTTCATTTTATTCAGGAAACTATTGGTTTTAAAATGAATTTCAGGAAAGTGCCAATTTTATGATCCTTATTCATTTTATTTTGACAGCTGCAGATTTACTTAAATTTTTTTAAATAAATTTTAATGTAATGCTTGAATATAAATCTTCAAGATATAAGGTTGTAATATCTGGCAGAAAATTTGCCAAAAATGCTGGCCTGCTTAGGGGTAACTAAACTGATTTTACAGTTTGCCTTTATACTGTTACCTTTTCCCTAGAACCACATTTCTAAGCCACAAATCATATAAGGGTGGAGAATAGCTGACACTGGAGGGTACTTGAGTTTAGCAGACCCAATCAGAGTAAATGAAAAACCTCCAGCCAAACTGGCAGAAGGCCTAAGTGTTATTTTTCCTCCCGTAACAGAGTGAGGTGATCTGATCTTGGTAATGGGATAAAAAGGTGGTTTCTACATGATTAGAACAGAAAAAAATGTTGATTGAGCCATTGTGTTTCAACATGTTTTACTGTGTTTCACTGTGTTTGCTGTTGTTTTAGAGGCAAGATGGCCACATGCAACGCTTTATCAGGGAGGTGAACACCACCAGCAGGGCCTGTGTGCTTTGGGACCTGGAAGAGGAGACAGACTACATAGTTCAGGTTCAGTCTATTGGTCTGTACGGAGAAAGCCAGGCCAGCAAGCGTGTTCACTTCAGAACCCTCAAGAAGTCTGACCGCTTCCCCTCCAACAGCTCCAACCAAGGTACTGTTCACTTTAAGCTAAAAAAAGATCTAACACTTTTATTTTAATAGTGTCTGGTTTAAAGGGTCTTTTTGATGATGAACATCAACATATATTGCGCTGGATTATAAGGAGGGGTAGATCCAAGATGACCACACTATTGTTCTTTCAGGTTGTTGTTTTTTTTTTTTGGCAAAATGCAGCAGAAATATCACACACATGTACATAGACTGTCCGAAATCTTATGCCATTTGCAAAAGGTAGCTCAGCCTCAATGGGATTTAAATTTAATAATAAAAATTAAGGTATTTCTATTTTAAATTTCATATTTTCAAACAAAAGCCAATAAAGCTAAAACTAAAAATAGTTTATCTATGTCTGCACTTTTATATCTCTGCATATTCATTATAGGTCTCATTGCATCGTTTTTCATTCATTTTAAAAAGTGTAGTCGTTGTCTCTAGTATGAATGAAAGCCATGTGAGCCGTTTTTTGTGGAAAAAGAAAGGCTCAGGTGTTTCCATTTAGCCACTATATTAGAGGTCTCTGAAGAAAGACAGGTTTTGGCTCTTGCTCTTGAATATTCATACATGCAAAATATATTGCCTCTGATTGGCTAACAGCACTGCAGCAGAGAACGCCTACCTGTTTTCCCCCACAGTCAATTTTACAGCTCTAAAACTCAAAGGATAAAATGTTTTCAGTAGTTAGAGGTTCAGCCTTAGTTATAGATAGAAGATACAGGACTGAGAGCTAGGTAAAGTTAACCCTTAAACTTCACTTAACATCAGAGTCGAGCGTAGGCTGCCCACCGCAGCATACGGTCTTGGTAAAACTTGGAATCAACCAGAGATCCAATTTATACCTACAGTAACTTACACAAGATAGCTAATGCTAACTAGCTGGGGAAAAAATGTTCAGCTATGTCAGTGGGCGGTCTTGAGCCGGGGTGGGCGAGGCCATGAAATCACTGGTTGACGTAGACAACCTAACATCTCTCTAATCAACTTGTATTTCTGAGGAATTTTTTTACTAGCTAGTGGATTTTAGTGAAAGTACACCTTTGAAGCTTAATTTATCCTTAACTTATCACTTCTAACCAAATGAGTGTAGATTTATAGTTTATTATTACTTTGCCATTCATGATCAATCAAATACATAGTTCTTCTGGTCAAAATATATATATTTTTTATTAAAACAATAAAGTACAACTCTATACAGAGAGTACACTTCTGTCCTTTATAGCATGCATGACATTTCCCAATATCTTAAATTTGGAAATTAAATGAAATGCCATGTTATTAGTAGAATTATTATTTTTTTGCATAGCATATTAACAAAATGTAATTTCAACAGGGCTGTTTAGCTTATAGCATAAACTTATTAATATTGCTACACTAATGACTGTAAAGAAACATATCGTAAACCAGTTCTAAACATTATTAATTTAAGGTGAAAATACTTCCCAATTTAAATTCATGTCTGTTTTCTGCTATTATTGAATACTATTAAATTTTGGGAAATCCATGCATGATAACTATAGTTAATAGAAATAACTCCAAGAAAAGTTTAAAATCTGACTAGAGGTTTTTAGTTTCTCTGTTCAGTTCTGGGAACCTGCTCTATTACAGCTGATTCTGCTTATTGACTAATTATAAACCCCGTCAGGCGTTGAATCAAATGCTCTATTGATCATTACTTCATTTATTTTGAAGCTACTGCCAAACTAAGTCATTTGCACTGACTGAATCAATGAAATTCAAAGTATTTTAAAATGATTTTTAAAATGACACTCTGATCAATTAGTGGGTCCAAATAACTTTTGAAGGACCCATTATTTTTTAGTATTTTAGAGGATCTCTCTCAGAATGCATTAATATCACATTAATGCCTGGACAGTTGTAAGATATTGCATGTCTGAACTGAAACCAGAGATTTGTGTACAAACTTAGACATTTCTTTAGCTTACACTGCTGTGCACTGTAGCGGGCTCAGTGGTCTAATACCTGGTGCTAATTGAGATGTTGAAATATTTTTAATTGGGCGCCAGTTATTAAATTAATTTAATTAGATTAATTAATAAATTAATTAATCAAATTAATTAATAACACAAGACATCTCAGGGTGTGGTTTCTACAGGTGACAGAAATTTTCATAACCAAGTTATCCAGAAAAACACACTGAAATTACAGGTTTTGTAAAATAAAAGTATTTTATTAAATCACACAGATATGAGTAAATAATTAATTAAAAAGTCATAATGTAGCCATTATATATCAAATCATAGTGTAGAATAATAAATGAGAAATAAAAGAACAAACACGTTATAATGCTGACATGAAAGGAATAGAGATTAATAGAACTATTAAGTGAATATTTCTAAGTAAGGGTCTAAATGTAATGAGGTCAAACTAATCAAATGAGAACACTAAAATAAGTAGATAAGTAAGATATTTTACGGCCTACAAAGATCATCCCTTTCGCCAAATAACTAAAAATGAATCTATACTAAGAAGAGAGTTAAGAACAATAACCAAACTAGACTTGACCAACCAAAACACCAATTACTGAGAGAAATACCCAAACTGCCTTACTCTGAGACGTCTACAAAGGGGGTCCCCATCGGTTCGGTCCGCTGTTTAAACCTCTTGTTCGGCTGACATCCTGCACCCCTAGAAGGTCCAGTGTGGACCCATCCGCAGGGTAAAGATGGTGCTCTGTGGGTCAGCGGCGCACCGGGTCGACACCCACTTTAGTCTCTGCACAGGGAAAGCCTTCCTGGAGCTGGCTCGGCTGGCGTACCCTCTCGGTGATCTGTCGGTTGGTCTAGTTGGTTTACTGAACTATATTAACTATCTTGGCGAGTAGAAGAACTCCGTAGATCATAAAATAGCTTAGTTATTTAAACTAGGATAGCTAATATTAATATACTTGAAGATTAAATGCACTAGTCTAAGAAAACTAACTTAAGATGACTACACTAACAGTCTATCCTTTCTCCATCTCTGGCCCCCTAACCTCTCTCCTCTAACTGTTTTCCTCAACTCATCTTCTCCAACTCCTTCTCCCACTCCTTCTCTAACTGCTTCTCCTCCAACTCCAAACTGAACTGAACTGCCTAAACTCAACTGGCAACTCTAAAACTGGAAACTGAACTGTGTCTGCCCAGTTTAACCTATTAGTCTCTGTGGCCTGTTTGGCCCCTGAGCTATGATTGGCCCTGTGGCCCAAATGTCTGTGTTTTGATTGGTCTAGGAGCAATTTCAAACTTTGGTGGGGATTCACAAAGGGCCATAAACCCCCCCTCCTCACATGGTCAACATGCTTCAGCTAGTGGTCTATGTTTCTAATAGACCAAACCAAAAGAAAACTCAACTAAACAGTGGATCAAAATACATTTTTCAGCATATCAGTTTGTGATGATAAATTCAGGAAACACAATCTTACAATTGAATCACAATAAATGTAATATATATATATTTTGCCCACAAACAGTTTTGTAATACTCAAGATAATCTTAGGAATACAATGATGGATGGTACTCTGTCAGAAAGAGATCAAGAGTCATGTTATTATTTAAACCCAATTAAATCACTTAAAAGATAATACATGGTTAAACCACTGATAACCAAATAAAGCTAAATTATCAAATGCTAGTTAAACCTTGTTGATTCAGACTTGAATGTGTAGGAGAATTTAATCAGGACACATCCAAACACATATACCATATACCAGACACATATACCATTATCTAGTAAACATTCTATAAAACACCTTTTTTATATAGTCAATATATATGTATTTTAAGCAAAATCTTCTCAGTGAGAAATTCCTCTCCCTCTGCTGTGTTTAGATAAGCGGCTGTCGTCGGAATTTACGACCGTGGGGGAAGTTGGTGAAGTTGGTGTTGGGAATGTAATTTCCAAGCTAAGAGCATTCATTTTAACTTCATGAATCTTATTTCTAAGTGGTTGCAGAAAGCACAAACCCCTAAATTGGTATAATATATTTGGTGAATTTACAATTTCCAAGGCATTCATTAAGTTTTGAACCCTCTCTCAAGTCCCGTAGTCCCGTCCTTGTCCTGGTGATTGTGCTGTTGGCAAAACCACAATTGTGCACAGTTCCAGATGTTTAAACATTAACGGTCCTAAATCCAGATTTACGACTGACAGCGTCTGAAGGAATGTCAAAAAAGAATTTAAAAATGTTTACCCTGACTTGCATTTAGGGTTCTCGAGCGAGGCTGAGTGAAGAAATAGTCAGGAAATGTCATTTTGAAATTTAAGGCTGTTTGAAAAAGATAACTCCAAGGCTTTTAGAGTGTTCTGGGGGTTGAAGTTCCTTATAGACCATAAAGTGGGGGTAGTGTGTGTGTGTGTGTGTGTGTGTGTGTGTGTGTGTGTCCAAGCGATGCAGGAATCCTCTGTTTAATCCACTACATTCCCCCCCCATCGATCGATGGGCCACTGGACGTTGGGTCATCGGTCGATGTCAACGTGGATTTCTGTAGACAGAGCATGTTAGGGTACATCTTTCATGCAATTGGTGTCTTGTTGGTCATGCTTTCTTAAAACAATCTACTACAAGGTCGCTGACAGAGTTTTTGGTCTAATGGATATACAATTTCTCTGATGATCAGTTTTTTTTTTTTGTTGTAGCTATTGGCTTTTGGTTCTGAATAGAATAGTTAATTTAATGTGATAGTGTGGCAACAAGCATATGAAAGGGTCACAAATAGTTTGCTAGCTATTTGTTCCTTTATAACTTTATCAAGACAACCTACCCATAAGGTATGCTTCAATAATTAGCCACTACTTAGTCAACAATTGAGAACAATATAGCGGAGCAAACGTAGTCAGAAGGGAAACAAAATATGTTTTGGGCACCTGAAGAGAGGAGAAAAAAAAAAATTGGCACCCCCCCTTCTCCACGTATTTATTATACTGCTATGCTAATGGTTTGAAATGGTGATTCAAACTCTAGGTTTAACAAAATATCCAATTTGTTGTGGGTTATGCTACTCGGATAGGTGAGTTCCAGACAATGAATGTGTGGTACGTTCTCAATTTAACAATTGCGTCAGGCCAGAAAATGGTGGACAATGAACACTCAGTGTGTGTAGGTATTTAGCCCCGTATTATGATTTAACCTAGGGCATTATTGGTCCCGACTTGTCCCATGGGGCTTTTGCATAGTTTAATTGGGTTACAGTGAACTTGTTTGAGAATCGGTTTAATAAAACACTGACGATGCGGGATTTGGTTCCAGATGCGAGGCAGTTTGTCTGCCCCTGCATGAGGACCAAACCAATGAGACCTGAGCTCGCGAATTGTTTTGCCAGTGCTGTGCTGGGACCTCACCAGTAGCTTCTCAGCAGTGTAGCACAATGGTTGGTATCCAAGCGTGCTTTTTCCCAGTTTTGGGTGTTTCCGCAGTTCTCCGCTAGAACGGTGAGATATACCAACACCTGAGAAAGTGTGGTTCAGCGAAAAAGTTGTGGCCTGAGCCATTTCAATAGGGTCTGGGGGACGTCCCCTCCATCTGGCAAATGCACCTGCCACAGTGATGCGATGTTTGTTCCTTCGAACAAATTTCATGAGTCTTTCGACCCAATCCATTTGTGGAATTGGCCATATACCACACAGATCTTCTGAAGATTGGGGATGAAAACACACTAGCCTTTCTCCAACAAGTGGCAGATATGTCAATTGTGGGAATGCTTGGTGTGTTTCCCCCATCATTTTGTGGTCCACCCATGGGTGATCGAGGGCCTGGGCCAGGCTCTCCCCCCCATGGCGCTGAGGCACCACGAATGAAGATGAAGCGTGTGTATCTGGGGCATAAACAAACAGGCCCTTGAGCATCCTGAAAGACGCACAGTAAGTGGCAAGTGGATCAAGTTGAAATGCCAGTGTTCTGAAAAAAGTGTTGCCACATGCACCAATTGTCATGTTAACTTTCCATTTGATCTGAGCATTCCGAAAAGCACATCCATCTGTGTAGATGGTGGGAATGTTTTTACATTCATAAGAATCCAAGGGACTGTGTTTGTCTGGAACCACTGGTGCAGGAACACGAAGAGAACAATCCTTTTGGTGCACGAACAGAGGATCACAGTTAGTCCGTGGCAAAGAACCTGCAGGTGGTCTGTGAACAGCTGACTTGTCAGCCCATGGAACAAAGATTTCACCGTTGACCGTTGTGTTAAGAGTGAATGACTTTCCAGCTTTTGGGTTGTACTCATCTACAGCCGTAGAGGGAGTCAATGCCCATGAACAGGTGTTTTGTTTTAGAGTCATGCTAGGGGACTCTGAAGATGGTGGTTTCAGAATCCTGACTGTGAGCTTCTCATTGATTTCCGTGGAATTTGAAGGCTCAATGAGCTTGTGTGGCTCAATGTTGCTAGCAACATGATAGCATTGAACTCTATCCTGTGCCTTAGGACAGGGCAGGGGTTCGCAAACCTGTGCCCAGATTCTACGATGCTGAAAGTCAATCAATGGTTTGAACCGGTCAAGGAGGTCTTTGCCAAAGAGCAATGGGACGTTCTCCAATGGAGAAATGTGAATTGGATGGGTGAGGCTCATTGGACCGATGGCAACGTGCACCAGGGCTGCAGAATGCAGAGTGATACCAGTGTGCGAATATGGTTGAAGGTGAAGAGCACACTTTTTCAGAGGTATCTCTTTGTTCTTTCGGCGGGCTGTCGCCCTCACCTGGTCAAAAAGTGAATTTGACATTAAAGAAATGTCTGACCCCGTGTCCAAAAGAGCTTCATACCCGAACACATCTTCCAGCCAGGTGGCTAGGTAGAATTTTGGTGTTGAACCTTTCTCGGTTAAGAAACCCAAGAATTGTTTAGGTGTTGGGTCCTCCAGGCTGAGGGAAGGAGCTTCCTCAGTGTGGTTGTTTTCAGCGTCTGGCTGTACAACCCAGGCTGCATTGGGGTGGATGGATTTCGCACCCCCCCAAGCAGGTTGATCAGGAGCTTGGACAATTGGCAAGAATTCAGATTCAGCATTGTCCTGCTTGCGTATTTCGTCACGAAATTGTCTGAGCAGACTGCCGTCTTTAGTGCTCAGGTTAGTTGGATATCTCTCATGCTTGTGCCCTTTAGGTGGACACCAACGTTTGTGGTGCTTTGGGCTCTTTCTCCTGAGCGGAGATTGAAGTTTGCTGGAGCTCTGTGCTCGAGCATGGTGCTGTGAGTGTGTGCCATTCCAACTGCGTTTTATCCTACCTTTCCTTCGATAGGAGGGCTTTTGGTCACTTTGCTTGGCCCAATGTAGGGACGAGCGACGCCAAGAGTGGAACACTCTCTGGTTTTTGTGGTTTAACTGGGTCTTAGGTGGCATTGGAGCCTTGTGTGCCCCTTTTTGCTTGACGTGGGAGGACTGCTCATTAATTATCAGGACGTCATTTGACTCTGATTTTTTATTAATGTTTTGTTGGAACTTAGCAAATCCTCTGAGAGCCAAATCACGCAGCTGCCGGCTTGTTAGCGTACGAGGGCAGGCTGCGACTCCAAAAGAGTGACTGGTGGAGGGATGGAGGTTTCTCACGAACAATGTTTTGAAAACTTCCTCTTCCTCCATTCCAGGCTCATTTCTATAGCCGAAATAAGCGTGCCTGAGGCGGTGATAGTACTGTAGGGGTGTTTCCTGGCGACTCTGCTTTATTGCAAGAGCTGCAGCAAGGCCGGTTTGAACAAGGTGGTTGGAGAACTCATTCTCCAAAGCCTTGCAAAGAGCAGGATAGTCTCTCTTAACCTGGGGTGGTTGGCGCTCAATGAAACGTCCAACTTCCCAACTAGAGGACACCTTAATGAGGTAGATTTTATCATCTACCGTGGCCTTGGGGAAACGGCGTAAGAAGAAGTCAATGTCGCGAAGATACTGGTGGACATCATTAGAACCGTCCGGTTCTGGTTCAAAGCGTGGGATGTTACGCGCAATTTTGTCCAAATCTCTATCAGAGGGTGCTTGAGGTAGCACAGAGGTCCCATATGGCTGGGAACGCTGAGTGAACCTTGGTTCTACTGGCGCTTCAGCACCTTTAAGGGAGACTAGAGGGAATGTATTTGTGGATGGTTGTTGCTTAAGATCCGGAACCCCAGGGGTTCCTGATTTACCAGCTGGATTGATGGGAGAGTCTCCCTCCATCATCAGCTCAAATGTTAACTCTGTTTGGTCTCGAGTTAATTTTACTGCATTGTTAGCATGTGCTAATTCAGTTTCTAGCTCAACCTGTTTTGCAATAGCATGTTTTAGTTTTTCCTGTGACTGAGCTGCAAGTTGGGTAGCTATGTTGGCTTCCTTTTGAAGCAGCTGCACTTCGGTTTTGAGGTCTCTTTGGTTCATTTCAGACTGTACAGTTTTGTTCTCTAGGTCTGCAACTTTATCATTTAAAGTCACAATCTCTGCTTGGAGATTTTGAATGGTTTTGGAGGAAGCAGCAAGTTGATCCTGTGACAACAGCAGTTGTTTCCACAGTATTAGGGAAATCGGATCCACTTGTTGCTTGCCCTCAAGGATTTTAGATACACACTCATTGAGGCTTTTGGCAATTAGTGCATGGAGACCCCCACTGTCCATTTGTTGGACTGGGATGGTAAGTCCTGGGGGTAGACCAGCTGTAAGCTCTAAAAGAGCTTTTTCGGTGGCACACATTTTGATTTACGTAAAGCACGTGGAATCAAACAATTTTGATGACAAACAAGTTTATTTTATGTTCGAGTCAATTAGCATTGTGCCTTTTCTAAGAAGAAAATCTGTTAAAAGTGGGCGACCTAAGGTTACAATTAGTAGATTAATTTTAAAAGAATAGTTAGATTTGTTGTCAGTGATGCTAGTGAACAGTTTAATAACTGTAGGGCACTATACACAATGTCTAAATCTAAATATGGGTATAGTTATTAACTATGTACAGGATGGGAGAATTTAACTATGTATTAAGCACAGGTGTGCTGGGTATATGGTTGAGTAACTGATAACTGGATAGTTTTTTTTTTTTTTTTTTTTTTTTAATGGTTAATTAATTAATTAATTTCAATCAGTTATTAATAATTGATCTTAATCGATCAATAATTAAGCTTAATTTATTTGAAGATGGTTGAATTAAATTGAAAATAATTAATTAACAAAAATTTAATTAACTTTACTTAATCAAATTGATTAAAATGACCAGTTAATTATTTTATGTTGTGATTAGTTACCCAATGGAGATAGCTATTTAGCTTGGTTCAATGTAACATAAAGAGTAATGTTTGAGAGAGCAGACCTGAAACTTAAATTTAACTATTTAATATTAACCGATTAAATGAATGCAGTTATTTGTTTACTTATTCACATACCATTTAACCCAACCACAATGCAAATTCCCTTTATTAACTTAACAAAAAGTTTGTTTGAAATTGGCACCCTCTGGCGACAGAAACTCTAAATGCACTCTACAGGATGATAGCAATTACACAAATACAACACCAGGTGGCGACACAGCTATATGGCTAAGTGGCTCCCTCTGGTGGTCAAACAAATGAAATGCACCTTTCTGCACTGTATGCAGTTAACCAAATCAAACACCAGATGGCGATGTGGCAGTGTACCCCCCCTAGTGGTGAGGGGTAGTAAAACACCCTTTGAGTTTGAGTGTAAATAGTCAGGCTGTCCACCAGATGGTGGCAGAGGCCGACTGGTGGGAGTGGTCACGCCCACTGATGATGCCACGTTAAGGACCGCCCCTTGGGTCTGGGACCTGGTCAGCAGATTTGACTGACTCAGTCGACTGTGAATAGCAGAGGAGAAGGACACGGCTGTCCGAAAGTTTAACACAGCAGCAACACACTTCACAAGATGAGCAAAGAGGATTTACATCCTGGCGTGGTTAGTTTAATCACGCACACAATAAACTTCCTGCCACTCAGGGTGGTGTTACGTAAAAGTTAGCTACTCTTTTACGCACGTGGAAGTGTCCAGTACTGCAGGATTTTACGGATTTCGCGCAAAAACCGGCAGTTTTAACTGGAGCGCGGAGTCGATGAGCCGGAGATCCGCGACTCAGGGCTGCGCGAAGGCCTTATCAGATCAACACTGGCAAAATATGTCTATTTTACCGGAAACAGTTCGAACTTTATGTAAGTACACACGTATATACACGTATATACACCCGGGTTTAAGGTTACCCACACACGGCGGTGTGTCAACCAAGCTTATTTTACAAATAAGAGTAATGTTTTCAAGAGCGCTCACGTACCACACACACACAACTGTACACGTTATACAGACACACAGGGGACCGTGCGGGCGACGCACACACAGCGGGGGACTGTGCGCGTGACACAGACAGGGGACTGTCCAGTCCTGAATTGTAAACAAAAACACGTGTGTTTCTAACACGCTGGGTTTATGCAGTTAACTCCAGCTAGGCCAGCTAGCCAGCAGCTAACGCATTTAATAATAACAACAAAATACACTTTATTCTGCAACTTACAGCGCTATTTTCTGGAACTGGTTATGAAATGTGTATATATTCTGGTCTCGCGGCGGAGAACCAATAAGAATATAATCCTGCCCCACGTTGGGCGCCAATTATGTAGCGGGCTCAGTGGTCTAATACCTGGTGCTAATTGAGATGTTGAAATATTTTTAATTGGGCGCCAGTTATTAAATTAATTTAATTAGATTAATTAATAAATTAATTAATCAAATTAATTAATAACACAAGACATCTCAGGGTGTGGTTTCTACAGGTGACAGAAATTTTCATAACCAAGTTATCCAGAAAAACACACTGAAATTACAGGTTTTGTAAAATAAAAGTATTTTATTAAATCACACAGATATGAGTAAATAATTAATTAAAAAGTCATAATGTAGCCATTATATATCAAATCATAGTGTAGAATAATAAATGAGAAATAAAAGAACAAACACGTTATAATGCTGACATGAAAGGAATAGAGATTAATAGAACTATTAAGTGAATATTTCTAAGTAAGGGTCTAAATGTAATGAGGTCAAACTAATCAAATGAGAACACTAAAATAAGTAGATAAGTAAGATATTTTACGGCCTACAAAGATCATCCCTTTCGCCAAATAACTAAAAATGAATCTATACTAAGAAGAGAGTTAAGAACAATAACCAAACTAGACTTGACCAACCAAAACACCAATTACTGAGAGAAATACCCAAACTGCCTTACTCTGAGACGTCTACAAAGGGGGTCCCCATCGGTTCGGTCCGCTGTTTAAACCTCTTGTTCGGCTGACATCCTGCACCCCTAGAAGGTCCAGTGTGGACCCATCCGCAGGGTAAAGATGGTGCTCTGTGGGTCAGCGGCGCACCGGGTCGACACCCACTTTAGTCTCTGCACAGGGAAAGCCTTCCTGGAGCTGGCTCGGCTGGCGTACCCTCTCGGTGATCTGTCGGTTGGTCTAGTTGGTTTACTGAACTATATTAACTATCTTGGCGAGTAGAAGAACTCCGTAGATCATAAAATAGCTTAGTTATTTAAACTAGGATAGCTAATATTAATATACTTGAAGATTAAATGCACTAGTCTAAGAAAACTAACTTAAGATGACTACACTAACAGTCTATCCTTTCTCCATCTCTGGCCCCCTAACCTCTCTCCTCTAACTGTTTTCCTCAACTCATCTTCTCCAACTCCTTCTCCCACTCCTTCTCTAACTGCTTCTCCTCCAACTCCAAACTGAACTGAACTGCCTAAACTCAACTGGCAACTCTAAAACTGGAAACTGAACTGTGTCTGCCCAGTTTAACCTATTAGTCTCTGTGGCCTGTTTGGCCCCTGAGCTATGATTGGCCCTGTGGCCCAAATGTCTGTGTTTTGATTGGTCTAGGAGCAATTTCAAACTTTGGTGGGGATTCACAAAGGGCCATAAACCCCCCCTCCTCACATGGTCAACATGCTTCAGCTAGTGGTCTATGTTTCTAATAGACCAAACCAAAAGAAAACTCAACTAAACAGTGGATCAAAATACATTTTTCAGCATATCAGTTTGTGATGATAAATTCAGGAAACACAATCTTACAATTGAATCACAATAAATGTAATATATATATATTTTGCCCACAAACAGTTTTGTAATACTCAAGATAATCTTAGGAATACAATGATGGATGGTACTCTGTCAGAAAGAGATCAAGAGTCATGTTATTATTTAAACCCAATTAAATCACTTAAAAGATAATACATGGTTAAACCACTGATAACCAAATAAAGCTAAATTATCAAATGCTAGTTAAACCTTGTTGATTCAGACTTGAATGTGTAGGAGAATTTAATCAGGACACATCCAAACACATATACCATATACCAGACACATATACCATTATCTAGTAAACATTCTATAAAACACCTTTTTTATATAGTCAATATATATGTATTTTAAGCAAAATCTTCTCAGTGAGAAATTCCTCTCCCTCTGCTGTGTTTAGATAAGCGGCTGTCGTCGGAATTTACGACCGTGGGGGAAGTTGGTGAAGTTGGTGTTGGGAATGTAATTTCCAAGCTAAGAGCATTCATTTTAACTTCATGAATCTTATTTCTAAGTGGTTGCAGAAAGCACAAACCCCTAAATTGGTATAATATATTTGGTGAATTTACAATTTCCAAGGCATTCATTAAGTTTTGAACCCTCTCTCAAGTCCCGTAGTCCCGTCCTTGTCCTGGTGATTGTGCTGTTGGCAAAACCACAATTGTGCACAGTTCCAGATGTTTAAACATTAACGGTCCTAAATCCAGATTTACGACTGACAGCGTCTGAAGGAATGTCAAAAAAGAATTTAAAAATGTTTACCCTGACTTGCATTTAGGGTTCTCGAGCGAGGCTGAGTGAAGAAATAGTCAGGAAATGTCATTTTGAAATTTAAGGCTGTTTGAAAAAGATAACTCCAAGGCTTTTAGAGTGTTCTGGGGGTTGAAGTTCCTTATAGACCATAAAGTGGGGGTAGTGTGTGTGTGTGTGTGTGTGTGTGTGTGTGTGTGTGTGTGTGTGTCCAAGCGATGCAGGAATCCTCTGTTTAATCCACTACAGCACTAATGTGCAACAAACATTCTATTGTCATTGTAATATCACACACATGTACACTTAATGGGATTTAAATTTAATAATAAAAATTAAGTTATTTCTATTTTTTTATTTCATTTTTTCAGTTGTCAGCACAAAATAATAGTTCAATGACCAAGTTGAAGACCCATTATTTTTTAGTAATTTAAGGGATCATTCTATTGTCATCGTACCTGCAAAGCTCAATCCACTTTTCCAAATTTGGTTCATTATTGATGCATTCAAACCTGCCTACAGGTGTATGTCTGTTTCTGCTGCAGGTTTTGATCAGTTTTCCACCGCACCGCACCAGTAGAATAAATTTCACATGCTCCTTGTTGCTATGCTGATGAATGCACCTCAATGTGACAGGCCCAGCCGGATGAGCGTATTCTAAGCAGCATTCTCTATACAAGCTTGTTTGAGACACGGACTAGCTGGAGCGCTTACACTGCAGCAGAAATAGCAATGCCACTGCCATTTTACCAGTTTTGGAATATATACATATATATGCATATGTTAGTGGTGTCAATCAATTAAAAAATGTAATGCGATTAATCATGACAATAGTCTGTGATTAACTGTGAATATTCGTACTTGTTTATAGTGGATATTAAATGGAAATAAAAGAATGTAAGAAATGTAAAATGCACTTATATTTATGCTAGTGGTGTTATTTGAAATATTAGTATATCCTTGTATGTTTGAGGGAAGATAAAGGCAATGTAGAGTGTTGCAATAAAGAATGCATGACAAATTGGACAGAGGAAACTTTTTTTTTTATTGTAAGCATCTAAGCTTGGTTGTAAAGTTTTCTGGAGCTCAGACATGTGCACACCCCTGTACCTTGCAAATATCTTTTTAATATGCTTTGTCCCGTATACAGGGTACAGGTGAAGGTGATACAAAACTATTTTTTCTGCAGGCAAATAACTTACAGTGCGCTCCAATTATTGGCACCCCTGGTTAAGATGTGCCCTTTAGCTTCTAATAAATTGAGTTTTTTTTCTAAATAATACACGATGGAAAAAAGAGTAAAATCCAACCTTTAACTCAACCTTTACTATCAAATCATGTGTGCCACAATTATTAGCACCCCTATTAGCATCACTGATCCTCCACCATTTTTCACAGTGGGCATGAGGTGTTTTTCTGCATACTCAGCTCTTGTGTTACGCCAGACCCACTTAGAGCATTTGTTGCCAAAAAGCTCTATCTTTGTTTCATCTGACCAAAGCACACGGTCCCAGTTGAAGTCCCAGTACTGCTTAGCAAACTCCAAACGTTTGCATTTATGATTGTGAGTGAGAAAAGGTTTTCTGCCTCCCAAACAGCTTGTTGACAACACAGACAGCGCCTGATGGTTGTTTTGGAGACTTTGTGACCCCAAGACGCTACCATTTGTTGCAATTCTGTAACAGTGAGCTTTGGAGAACTTTTTATTTCTCTTATCATCCTCCTCACTGTGCGTGGTGGCAAAATAAACTTGTGTCCTCGTCCAGGCTTGTTTACCACTGTTCCAGTTGTTTTAAACTTCTTAATAATTCCTCTGACAGTAGATATGGACAGGTGTAGGCGAGTAGCGATTTTCTTGTAGCCATTGCCTGACTTGTGAAGGTCAAAACACATCTGCCTCACTTGAATGGTATGTTCCTTTGTTTTTCTCATGTTGAAGAGAAATGGCCTCTGTGTCACATCATATTTATACCCCAGGAAAACAGGAAGTTGTGAATTACTAATTAAATGTTCCTACATACTCTGATCAACTTCGTAAACTACTGTAGAAGTGACAGAAATACTTTAATTACATTTATTTACTTAGAATTGTTAGGGGTGCCCATAATTGTGGAACAGGTGATTTTATGAAGAATTATTATTTTTTTCTATTTCTTCTAAAATTCACTTGAGTTAAAGGTTGTTTATTTTATTCTTTTTTCCATCGTGATCCTGTATTATTTAAAAAAAAAAAAAACTCAATTTATTAGAAGCTAAAGAACACATCTTAACCAGGGGTGCCAATAATTATGGAGGGCACTGTATTTACATTCTGAGAATTTGAGGGCTTTGAAATCTCCTACAGGACATTTGGAGAAGCTGCCTGTTTTCTCTCTACTCTAAAAATTCCAGATCAGTAACAGGAATCACCCTAAATTCTGCACGTTTGAAAATGGACATAAAAGTTAGACAAGCATAATGAAACTAAAGGTTCGGAGAAAATTAAATGTTTGATTTATATTCAGGAAAATATTTTTTGATTTTGTTTATTATATTTTGACGTTAGCAGATTTACTTCAATTCTTTTAAATATTGTCTATTAACCCATTTCAACCCATCGGTCACAATTGTGACCAAAAAAAGTTTTTTAATTATAAGCCTCTAAAAATGTTACTGGTTAATTTCCCAATACTCTATAAGGAAATATTGAAATATTACAATGTTTCAATTAAATGTGGGCAGTATCAAATGTTTTGAGTAAATTGTCACATGACCAGAGCTGTTTACTTCCTGGTTGCATCTTGAGAAGAGGATGGCTGCCTCAAAGCTCCCAAATAAAAGGCTGGTAAAGTATGTTAAAATAAACATAGAAACAAATATTTTTGTACACATGCTCTCGAAGTTGTTTAGTTATGATATATGCATTCGTAATTAGTCAAATGTCTTTGGTGTGTTTGCAGAATGAGTAAACATGTAAACAGTCACAATTGTGACCGGTGGGATAGAATGTTGTATCTAGATGCACACATACTAAATATACAAACAAATTTCTTGTTGCATCTTACCTATATATATTTTTATTTTAGGATGACTAATTTTAGGCATGCAACGTTGCTATCATACCTCAAAATGAGAAAGATGCTATTATAAGTGATTGTGATAGTGATGGGTCAGATATGGATTACCATATCTGGGAACTTTATTTTCTAAGTTACTGTAATACAATGTCTGACTGATTGTTGAACAGAATCAAGCACTTCGCTCAGGTGCCTACCTAGTTATGGAGGCAAGTAACAAAAGTAACCCAGTAGTTACTTTTACTGGCAACTAGTTACTTTTATAGTGGAGTAACTTAGTAAGTTAGTAAATCAGTTTCCTTTTCGGAGAAGTAACTACTAACTATAACTAATTACTTTTTCAAAGTAACGTGCCCAACACTGGTTACTAATAGTATACACAACAGTTTACATCGTTCCTGAAGTTTTGAATGAAGTATTTGACTGTAATTTATTTAGTTGTAAATGTTGTACTAAAATATTATACCAACATTAAAAGATTTGCAGTAAAGTACAATTTAAAATGTTTACAAATAAATGTTTCAATACATGTTACACTAAAGTGATGCTGTTGCAATTTGTATTTGAAATAATTAAACAAGGTTAACATATTTTGAACATATTTTGCCACGGGTCTTAGTGTTCCTATGGTGTGGAAAGTCCCAAGTTCCTGATCAAGTATTCTGTTTCAGTTGATTGCTGTCAGAAGGCCCTTATTTCAACAAAAAAACTATTTGAGCAACCTTTCATTGAGAATACGCATATCATCCCACAATCCCACAATCATCCCACAATTGTGACCGGTAATAAAACACACTTTTTCATCTACTTTTCTCATTTTTTTGGAGGAAATAATTCTTGATTATTTCAAAGGGTTACTAATAACACATGATTTGCATATTTGCATGTCTGGGAAAAAATTGGGCATAAATGGGTTAAAATTGCAATTATGTTTTTCAGTATTGTTCCTTATCAAGCTTTTTATGTAACGCTTGAAATCCTCTAGATTTAGTGGTCCTTGCCTGTTAAGGGGATATGGGTGAGTCTCGTGTGTAACACATGCACAGCTTGGTGCTGCAGGTGCGGGCCATGTGAATGGGACCCATGCAGACATGCGCTTCCTCCACTCCCTGCTGCCCCGCTGCCCCTGCTGCCCTCTAAGGGTTTCATGGAGGCTCAGTGGCGCTTGAGGCTGATTCCCAACACAGTGAGCAGCTGTGCACCACAGCTCACACAGAAGCAGGCGAGGTCATCCACACGCACACCACACCAACAGCACAACCAGCAGCAGCACAAGCAACAGCAGGCAGCCCAGGATCCACTGCCGCATGTTTATAAGCGCCAGATTGATCAGCTGGGCAGGGGTGGGGCAGATTACAGCAGAAGTTGGGGTCAAACTTAACTTGCCTTAATAACTGCTTACAGATTCCAAAACATTTTGCGAGCGTTAATGCTTTAACATTGACAGTCAAAAAATATATTTCAGAAAATTCCAGGTTTTAATTGAAGTGTACTTTATTTAAAGTAATTTATGTATTTTAGGTGTTTATAATTATACAGGTGTATTTCATTGCTTCATTACTGCAGGCATAAGATACCTAGGCTTGTTCTAAGCTTTAAAACATGGTTGAAGGACAAGAGCTGTGTTAATAGAAGTCAAAAAAGCTATTATAGGGTCTGTAATGGCCATTGTTGTTTGGAGTCATTAATTGCTTTTATTCAACATGAGGGCAAGAGCTGTGCCAGTGAAAGTCAATGAGCTATTATGGATCTAAAAACGAAGAATATAACCAATAGAGACATTAGTCATATACCCTGAGATTGTGTGTAGTATTTTTAAAAAGAAGAAAAAACACACAGGTACACTCTTTATTCATAAAAGGACTGGTAGAACAAGGAAGTCCTGAAATGATGGTGATGAAGTGGACTTAAAAAGCATTGTAATCTTAACATGGTAAAACTGAAAGGTGTCAAAATACAGGGGTTGGACAATGACACTGAAACACCTGCTTTTAGACCACAAAAATGTATTGTATCGACGGACAGTTCTGGTGGAAACAGGAGAGTTGAGGTGCACAATGAATTCTGCCGTGATTTGGGCAGCCGAGGTTTTATGTTTTTTTGGATACAATCTGGGTTAGCTCCCAAACATCCCTTTCAGACAGCTTCCTTTTACAGCGTCCACAGTTAATCCCGTTGGATGTGGTTGGTCCTTCTTGGTGGTATGCTGACATTACCCTGGATACCGTGGCTCTTGATACATCACAAAGATTTGCTGTCTTGGTCACAGATGTGCCAGCAAGACGTGCACCAACAATTTGTCCTCTTTTGTACTTTGAATGATATGTCACCCATAATGTTGTGTGCATTGCAATATTTTGAGCAAAACTGTGCTCTTACCCTAACAATTGAACCTTCACACTCTGCTCTTACTGGTACAATGTGTAATTAATGAAGATTTGCCACCAGGCTGCTCCAACTTAGCCATGAAACCTTCAGTTTTAGTTTCATTGTCCAACCGCTGTATATTTAAATTACAGTAAGGAATGTGATCTTCAATCACATTTAGTTAGTTTTGTTAATTTTTTTCCTGTCTGTGTAATTGTCTAAACATTATGGAGGGACTATATATTTTTCCATCCGTTTTATGTTTTGTCATATAACCAAGACCATAATGAGACCAATATAAGACAAAATACACACATAAAGTCCATTTTCTTTCATTAAATACTATATATAAATGACAAAATATCTTTAAACAATCTAAAATATCTAAAATAATTTATTTAGATAAGCAGAATGGTTAGTAGTAAAACATATAGTTTTTTTAGTCAACTGTTTTGTCCCAAAGACTCATTATTTTTATTTTATTTTTTTTTTTGCTGTTTGGGAGAGGTTTGCTTCTGTGAATTAACCATGATAGTGAATGTGAATTTCACATTCTAGTGGTGGTGGAATGAATATACAGCTCTTAATAGATAGAGATCAACAATTTAATCTTTTAATGCTTGCTGACTCAGGCCTGCATTATATAAAAAGTGCAGAGAAATTGAATTCCTTTGAGATTGAGGACTCAGAGTGTCAGTGCACTTCAATTAAATTCCATTTCTAGAGCTTTTTTTACAGACAGGGTCACACTCTCTTTTACTCTCTCAGTGTTAAATGCTTTCAGGGCTCTTTAAAGGTAGCTCTCACTGGAGCCATAAGAGTGAGCATAAGGCTAATGCCTCAGTTCAGCTGGATGCTGCAGAGCGAGGACAAAGGTCTAGGTCTCATTTTATGCTTCACATTAAATGTTCACAGCTTTAGAAGTACAGCAACACTAAAATAAAATAAAATAAAATAAACTTTCTAAAGCTAATGCAATGTATTAAACTGATGCTAATATAATAGTATATTGCAGAGGTGGAAAGTAATGAATTACATTTGCTCAAGTTACTGTAATTGAGTAGATTTTATGAGTAATTTGTCATTTTTAAAGTAGTTTTTAAAATAGGTAATTTTACTTTTTACTCAAGTACATTTTGACACAAGTAATTTACTTTGCTACATTGGACAACTCCCCGTTACTGAGTAAAAATAAAATGCTGGGAAAAAAAAACAATTGTCAGAATAAAAAAAAAAAATGGCATAATAATAATAATAGGCAATAACTTCCTCATGCAATGCAAAATGTGCCTGTCTCGCCGGACAGAGCTGACAGCTTTCAAAACTTCCACATCAAACCTAAGAAAGCATGCGGTGTAAGTACTTATCATTAAACAATCTGCTTAAATGTTAAAAAACATGTAAATAGCAGTTAAAGCATAGCAATGGCAAGTTAAAAAAAATAATAATGACCTGTAAAACTATAAAAATACAGTTTATAGTCACCTATATGACCATAACCTTTTAACAGTAAAGAAAAAAAATGGATCATAGAAACCTATGCCACTAAAAATGTTTTATGGGGTGGTCTGAACAAATACTGCCTGAAAGGTTTAAAATATTATGTGGAACAATAGTTTATTAAAACGATTTAATTTATGATTTGTTTTTCCTTTTTTACATCAAATAACTAAAAGTAACTATGTAACTTTTACTCAAAGTACATTTTAAATTGAGTACTTTTTTACTTTTACTCGAATATATGTTTAGATGGGTACTTTTACTTTAACTTGAGTAGAATTTTAGCAAAGTAAAGGTACTTTTACTTAATTACAATTTTTCAGTACTTTTCTACCTCTGTTAAATTGTTTCAGTAACATGACTTTTAATATAAATGTCTCAATATTCTTAAAAAAAAGTTTTTAACACATTAATAGCTGTATATAGTTTGTGATTTTGAGGCTACCCTGTGATTGACTGATGCTCTGTCCCAGTGGTATCCCTTTTTTCTGTCCAGTGATTCCAAATAGGTTCCAGAATTGCTAAAACCCCTGATCATAAGATGAAGACTTGAAGAGTGATAGTTAATCAGAAATACTTGCATAAATTCTTATAAAAACAACCAAAGTTGCGCTTACCTGCACGGTAGGTTTATTTCAGTGCTTGAGGCCTTGAAGCATATGAACAACAATTTAAAAATCTATATATGCATCAACTTTTTCACCTTGTCTGAAGCCTAATAAACATGAAGCACAGGCAGAAATACCTCTAGACAGAGAGCCAGTCAATTACAGGGTACAAAACCATCTTATATGACAGTGTAAATTTAAAACACTTGTGCTACAGTGCAGTGTCTTTCTAACTGTAAATATGTATTACACTATCACTATGGTTACAGTTTAATAGCTGAAATATCAAACTTTGATGACCTATATATCTCAGACAGATTCATTAAATATTAAGATCTTTGCACACATGGTTGTATAAGGATAGAATCTGTTGTAGCGATTTCCCTTTCTGGAGAAATTCAGCACTGAATCCATCTAGGCTTTGTTCAGGCTCTAGTCACATTAACTTGTAGAATCATCATCAAAAACAAACAGTTAAACCCAGAGACAGTTAACCAACAGTAATGCAACTTGGTGGGTAGTTCATCTTCAGTGATCAGTCCCACTTTGTGGAGACAACTAACTAATCTATGAGTAGGTTACAATCAGTCCAGAAGGCCTGGTGTCATGTTGCAGGTTGCAAATTTGTACCTTAAAGGTTCTTTGACAGCCCAAAACTGTTCCGAATGCACATTCTGGTGAGCAATTTCAACAAGACAATGCTCATCCTCATACTGCTGCCATCCCAAGACAAAACCTTACCTTGAAAACAAAGATGATATGCTATAGTTAAGCACATAACCAGTCCTATCCTTTACTGAAAATGTGAGATGCAATTGGACTCTCGACACTATCCACTGTCAACTCTCCACCCTGTAAAATCTGCAGGAGCTGCAGGACACCATCAGGAACTCTACAACTGAACGCTGAGATGTCTGAAATGTCATTTACACACACATTACACAATATTTCTGTATTTTCCTGGTAAGCAGCAATTCTGGAGTAACACCCCACAACTGTCTTTTGATCTCTCACTCTCTCTCTCTTTCTCTCGTTTTAACAGCTGAAACATTATCAACTCTAAATGAAAAGCTACTCGTTAGAGAAATGCAATTAATTTTTCTTGTATTTTTCCTGTATCTTGTATGTTTTCTTTTCTTTGTATATTTCCTCAGATCAGAATGTGTGTACATTTAGATACTGAATTGAATCGCAGTCCGATACTCCCTTCTGGGTGCAACTATTTTTCCAATCTAGCGTATTTTTTGTACTATAAGGTGCACTTAAAATCCTTTTCCCAAAAATCATCAGTGCACCTTATGTATGAATTCTATCAGTCAGGTTGTAAAGAGCAGTAAAGCCACTCCACTGAATTACAGCATTTTACAAGAGATTCAATTTAGTTCTCCAGCACAGGGGCTAGAGTAACATTAGGATTAGCCGCTAACCACTATTTTACTGTTCAGAGGTGAGTATTATCAGCCTGTAGCCTGCTGCTAACCCCTGCTAGCGCTGCTGGAGCAGCATTAGCATTACTCTCTAACCGCCAGCTCTTTAGTCATTCAGAGGGGAGTATATCTGTAGCCTGTAGCTTGCTGTGTTAAAACAAACTACATGGGACGAAGCAGTAGCTAATATTGCCCTGGCTTACTGGAACACTTTGGGTTCCTCAGTGTAGCGCTGTCTGGCGATAATGCTAATGCTCCAGCCTTAGTGCTACAGAAATTTGGGAATCTAAACTTACTGTAAATAAACGGAAAGGCTTATCTTATTCCAATAAACAGTTTTGAGGAGAGAAATCTGTGTAGATGGACAGCCAGCGCTCATTTCACTTTGAAAGAAAGTCATTTTCATTACAGTTTTGCTTGCTTAGCTTAGCTTTACTTAACAAAGTTAGCTACCCCCCAACATCACCCAGTGGCGAGACCTCTTGAATTTGAAGTTCCTTATAGTGTCTCTTAAAATGCGCCTTATTATAATAGACATTCATTTATAGTGTGCCTTATAGTGCAAAAAATATGCTGTTTCTTTGATGATGAGTGGAGAGTATATATTGTTTTTATAATTTGTTATGTACTGTTTATCATCTAGCATAACTGTTGCATTTACAGTGCATAATCTTTGCCTCTAACAACTTTCAAAGGCAAGACAGAACAAGAGAACCATATTTACCATAATTGTTCTGGACACAGACAGAATGTAGCCTCCACCTTTAGCTCATACATGCAGTGTACACACACATACACACTAGCAAGCACACATACATACATAGTTATACAGTAAGCTTATGTGCCCAGTGCAGTGGGCAGTCATAGCTGTAGCACCCGGGGAGCAGTGAGGGTTGGGGGCTTTTATCAGGGGCCCAATGGTGGCAGCTTTCCGAACCTGGATACCGAACCCATAGCCCTGTTATCACCCCAGTGCTGTAGCAGCTGAACCACCACTTCCTCATGATAGTTAATAATAACAGTTACATTCGGTAAACTAATCAAAACCAACAAAATATGACACAATAATAGCAATTCATATCTGGACCAACCCAGTGTATTTTGTAAAACACTAGAGCATTTGAGCGTTATGCAGTATGTGCCCAAATCAAACTGAATTAAAACTTGTATGTAGTACTAGTAACATTAATTCTCCATTTATTCCATAAACAAACAAAACCACATCCTGCCCAGAACATATATTTTTAATCACAAATGTTTTATTACAGCACAGGTAGCGTACTGTCAGAAGAGAATTACCACATTTCTAATTCAGCCTCCAACAACAAGGTTACCTAACCACAGCCTCCACAATGCCATGACTCAGTAATGAGCACAGTGAGGTGTAATGAAATTTCAAACAGCCTCCTCAATAAAGTGTCACACCGGTCTATTTCATGTGCTCTACAGGATTTTAAATTATGTTTTTTCTCTTTCTTTTATAAACCTTTTTTTTGTTGCAGCTGCTGAGCCTTCAAATAGCTCTTTTAAAGAGCACCATTACAAACCACCTCCAGTCATTTAAGATCCATTGATTAGGTGCACATTTATAAGCATTTCAATTAGTTTGAGAATCAATAAGGTGGATGCATCGCTAACACAGCATCATCCGTGCTATAAAAATCAGGCACATCACCATTCAGATTTATTAGGTCGTATTTGCTACACAAAAATCACACAAAAAATGTTATTGCTAACTGATAGGAAGAAGCTGTTGTCGCATAACTATGATAGAATATAAATCTCTGTTTCTTTTAATTAAGGAACTTAAATCGCTTTGAAACAGAACATTGTAGCATTTTCTCTACTAAATGGGAAAAGGGATTTAGCTCTGCAAATCAATAATTCCTGAAAAGACAAAAAAAAAACATATGTGAGCTGTAGAATTACATTTATTCATTACAAAGTGCTTCACAGATCCTATTTGTATCATAAATCTTTTATAATGGTTAAAGTGAATGGAGTAAATGGTAATACTGACTATACCAATAAGAATTTACTTACCTCTTAACATGATTATACTGTGAGCCACTTAGGATGGGACTGTCTGCCAAATGTCTGTAATGTACACTACCAGTCAAAAGTTTGGAGCACCTCAAATTCCCCGGTTTTATTGACATCTAAATGCTTCAAAGGTAACTAAATAAAGGTAGCTTTCAAGGAAAAATGAACTAGAAAAAAAAATTTAAATTGTTAAAAAAAGAGGAAACATTTTTTTTTAGAGAATATGGCATTTGTTAACAATTAACAACTGCTCTGTACCAATCAAAAAATAAATTGTTCTTTGACAAATTATACAGGCATTACAATTTACTACATTCTCTACCACAGTATTTACACAACATGCTAACTTAAGCTATCATAATGATTAGGAAAATCAAACTTTTAGAACAGACAAAAAAATGCTTGTAACAGTGAAGGTTTTAAAGTTGACAGTTGAGGTGCTCCGAGTTGTCCAGCAGACTATGGTGAGGTTTGCGAGTCCAAATCCTGGATCATGCTGCTCGCCATCAGCAGCCAGAGTCCGAGAGAGCACAATTTGCGTTGCTCTTTCTGGGTGGATAGATGGAATGTTCTCCTCACAACAGCACAAGTGTGATGTTGGTTAGCACCTAGCGCAGTTTAGATTATGTATCAGAGCTGGGTTGTTGCATTTTCTTCTGAGGGCCCTGACTACACAGTGATGCTGCAGCATGTATCGAAGGATGCACTGCCATTGATAGAGGGAATCCTAATGACTGGGTGGGATAGTTTGCATTTCAAATTGGGGAGAAAATCGGATACACTTTTAAAAATATGTATTTTTTTTTATTACTACTAAGGTAGCAAAATTATACCTATGTCTGCCTGGGCCATGCAACACAACACATTTAACCAGCAGTTTATTTCAAATAATGTTATTAGATATGTGACAGATATGTGATTTATGACATCTATATCTATAAGCTAATTTTGGATTACTAATTACACATGATTTGAAAGAAGCATGTGAACTAAGGTGGAACAGTAATACTCCACAATATGCCTCAACACAAACATGCTTCTGTCAGGTTATTCTGTATTATGCAGTTCTGGTGCAGCTCAATTAAAGTTTCATAGTGCAGTTAGTACCAAAAAATGCCTGTTTTAGGTCATAATTTAATGTAAACGTATGTGAATGTATTGTTCTCAGTATATACATGTACACACCTTCTGATCTGAGGAAATATACAAAGAAAAGAAAAATACAAGAAAGTTTAAATGCGTTTCTCTGACGACTAGCTTTTCATTTAGAGTTGATCATGTTGTCGCTGTTAAAGAGAGAGAGAGAGAGAGAGAGAAAGCGAGAGTAAGAGATCAAAAGACAGTTGTGGAGTGTTACTCCAGAATTGCTGCTTTATATACCACAATCTGAAGTCTTTAAAAGATAATGAATGGGGAAGCACACTTCACCCATTAGCAGTCTGACTCTCTGTCTGCAGACCTGTCTCACCTCCCCCTGCCCGCTTCTGCGCTGTGCTGCAATAACAGTAACTCTTTTATACAGTGCCAAGCTCAACTCAATACCATTCCCTTTAGATACAATTACCTGGATGCTTCAAAGGAAAGCTGAAGACTGTCTTTGGAAATTGAGTCTACAGGAAAAAGAAAGAGTGCCTCAAAGTTGTAGCAAACCAAGCAAACCCTCCAGGTGAAGAAGTGCTCTATCACCTGAGCTGATGCAGAGTCATGACTGCGAAAGTAAAACTCACAGCCCATGGCAAGCATTCATAAAATTAGACTTATTCATATTCTCCCTTTATCCTTTTCAATTGCACCAACACTGCAGTAGCAGTAAGTTAATACAGCCAAAGCAGTGCTGCATTATGCCATTTAAATGTTTTGTTTAGGTCTGTTACAATAACAGATAATATATCATCCCAATAAAAATTATAAGTGATAAACAACGTATATATACATAATCTTAATAAACCTTAAAAAAATAATATATATATATATATATATATATATATATATATATATATATATATATATATATATATATATTTCACTTTGCACTGTAATGAAGATTATGTAATGTAACAGCACATACAATTAAACCCTTTTAAAGGACAAAATTACTGTGATACAATAATAGTTTGGAAGACGTATACTTTATGTATACATTTACATGTTACAGTCCACTGTGTGTATGCTGTTATTGATGCTTTGGTCACTAAACATAGATGAATTTTTTTGGTATGTAAACAAACATGCAAATAAACACAATGGACAATATCAAGATCAGCTATATCAAGGTTGTGTCCATTTGCTGTATGAAAGGTTGAGAGAAACAGAGTTGGGAATAAGTCACTTAGTTGGAAGTAACAAGTAAATCTCAAGTCCAGAGTCAAGTTTTTGTGAAGTCATCAATTACTCCCAAAATTCTACAGAAATATCTCTTGATACTCAAACGATTAATAGTATGCAAAGTATTCTTCCCGGATTAAAGGCTGTCATTTGAATCTGTCCAAATCTGGTTCATGCAAAACCAAATGTAAGTTTTTCCTAAGATGACTTTGCATTACTACTTACTACTTATTGCTACAGTAATATTACTTAAAACGTACAACTTGAATACATAAAAAAGAGCTTAATGGATTTAGTGGTGTGATACGATAACTCATTGATTTTTTATATTTTATATAACTCAACAATTTTCCTACTTTCGCCATTCCAAAACGTGTAAATTATTTTGGTATTATTACTTGAAACATAATAAATAACATTACAAGTGTTCCTCTGTGTTCTTTATTTGATAACACCTTGATTCCTTAATAAGACTTTAAATAGTGGTGTTTGCATAACGTAATGTTTAAATGTACAGTGGATTTGACCTGAAAACAGGTATATTTTATTTTTAATATGAGGTCTGCAGCTGTCTTTATGGAGTATAATTGTTGATTAGACATTTTTAGATTATGTTTATTTGGCTGTAAAACTCGCTTCGCGTGCAGCTTCTCTCCTAGCTCCGCTGTGCATGTGGCCACTATAAAACAGTTTGCAGTAATGTAACACTATACAATCAATACAAAATGTCTTTTTATATCAAGAAGCTCAAGACGGATTGCAAGCCCAAGTTGCAAGTCATTAAATTTGTCACTTGAGGCAGACTCGAGTCTATAAGTCATGTGACTCAAGTTCCCACTTCTGGTTGCTAATGTTATTATTGTGACAGTCCTTGTTTTGTTAATCAGTCGTGGCATATTTGACATATATGCTTCTGCTCTCTGTTCTTTAGTCTTTAGTTTGTTTTCTTCTTCTCTGAGTCCAGATGTGTACACGCGTGTGACAGCATTTTCTCACAGGCAGAGGTCTAGAGGAACTAATGAACAGATGCTTGACTCTGAATTTGTGCCAATGTGCAGCAAGGCCGCATTATGTTGTCTGGCATACCCTCGCATCATCTAAACACAAAACACGAACTCGCTAATTGGCAGAGGAGCATCACCATGTCGACGGCAAAAAGCAAAAGCATGGCCTCCCCCATGCGGCACGGCCTCCTTATCTCAGCAGACAAACAGTAGCGGAGCCCTGAATATCTCTTACCATTTAAATACTGAAGCAGAAACAGCTGCTCAATCCAATTCATTCGTTTATGCCCGCGCTTCTATGGGCAGGCGAGAAATCTCAGTATTCAGTGTCATAAATATTCATGGTGGCAGGCGATGAGAGGAATCGGCCTGGCTGTCGCTCATTCTGACTCTTTATCGGCGGAGAGCGAGAGCGTGTCTCAATACCGCTGGCTCTTAATTGGAGAACGAGGTGATACAAATGACCCTCTCTGTAATTGCTCGGGCTGAGTCCACCCCCACCCCACCCTCCCCCTCGAAACCCCCATCCTACACACACCATCCTCTTACCTCGTCCAACACCACCCTCCCTGTCTTCATTTATGACAGCTAGAGGATACGTGCCAGCATCGCCTTAATCCACTAAAGAAGATCAATTGGGAAGAGTGGTGCTCTGGACTCATTCCACACAGGTTAAAAGATGGTAGGAAGAGGAAATGTAGCTACAGTCAATCCCTTTAACACAGGATTAATGATTTAGACAGATGGCTGGATAGGCAAGCACTTCCTCCAGGCTCTGGCTGATTGGAGGGAATGAGGATGCTGGCAAAATCGACCAGCGCTGCACTACATGCTAAAAGCTGATCCAGAGTGGAATTAATCACAATTAGTCTCAGTCTGCAAACTGAGGCCATGTTTTAATCATGCACAAATCTATCTTTGAAAACAAATGCTTCTGTTCCGGTCTCTGCTTGTACGTTATCCTCCTCAATTTCCAGAGCTTCAAACTATTTGTTCTGAGAAGATCTTCAGTAGGAGAGCTCTGTTTAAGTCCTACTCTAGCCAACTATAAAAAGAAACACCAAGGAAGACATTAGTGGTATAGCAACAATAAAACCCCACTGCCAAAAAGTTAGGACTGTTGAAAACTGTAAACACATGAAAATAAAAAGAGAATTCAAAGAGTTGCAAATCTCAAAGATCCACAATTATATATATTCATAATTATATTGATGGAAAATATTTAAAACTTAATTGCAGCAACACCTCAAAAAAGTTGGGACAAGACAACAAAAGGCTGTAAAAATAAGTGGCCTTGTCCCTGGATTTGTGTACATGGATCTTGTCGCTTTCAGTCAGCCTACTCAGGACACTGAACAGTGAATACTCCATTTCCCAGCATGCTCACTTACTGGACGTCCCTGACTCTCCTGATTACATGAAGTTCACGCTCACCAAGCTTCTGATTTCTCACAGAAGCTACTAAGCATTTCTTTGGATTGTTTTTTCAGTGTCACCGAATTCTTTTTGTATTTTTTGACTAATATTTTGCCTGGCCCTTCCTCTCGTTTGTTTTTCTTTGCCAACCCATTTTTGTACTTAAAGTACCTCTTTTTTGACTTGCCCTCTGACATTTGGATTTACTGTGTATGACCGTTTTGACTGCGCTCTCTGGTATGTTGTTTGTTATAGCTGCCATTTTGATACTGACCCTGCCTGTCTCTGACTACCCTTGTCAGCCTTATTTATTGCCCAAATGTAAATGCAGCTTTTTGCAGACTGGTGAGTACATTTTCAATTCTGAAAAACTCTTTAAAATGCTCCCAGTCATGTCAGGTGTTTATTATTATTATTACAACTCACTTTTCCAACTTTTTTGTTGGTCCTTCCTAACTTGTTTGAGATGTTTTGCTGCTATCAATTTCTATAGGGCCTATTTTATAGATGTATATGCAAGTCGAGAAAAGTACACCTTGCACGGCTCAAAATTTGCAAAAGGCATGGGTGTTTTGGGCTTAACATGAAATAAACCAACCAGCATGTTACCTGCTATTCTCTTTGACGTGTGCTCTGACTTTGGCAGATTGCTATTTTAATAGCGCAGTGCTTCTGCACTTCTCAGCAAAGGACACACAAATGTACCTGAACCTCGCTTCCAGACCACTATACCAGTCAGCATATAAGCAATGAGCAATATTTCTAGCAATGAGGTTTCTGTTTTCTACTGTGAGTAAAATATGGGTCTATTAGATTTGTAAATCATTCGCTTCTGTTTTTTCCTGTATATGTATTTCCAATATACACAGTCCCAACATTTTTAGAATTGGGGTTGTAATAGAAAGATTCATTTTCTCAAGCTCAAGAAAAACATAAAAAACAACACACACACACACATTTCTGAAGCGGGCCAGATGAAGGCAGAAGAACATTTACTAAGTGCACATTTGGCTGGTCCAAATAGAGACCTTTGAAGTGGGTGATAGAGTTCCATTCATCTCAAGAGAACTCAGAGCAGTAAAGAACAGCCATGTGCACAGAAGCCCTTTAAGCCATGATTTAGAGACAACACCAGCCCAGAAAACTTCCCAATTCTGATATGGAATAACTCAGGCAGTGGGACTGTGAAATACCTCAGCTTCATTGTTGTAGAATCACATCGACAGTAGACCTGTGCAACACCTAATTATAGTTAATTATATGATGTATATGTATGGTTATATTTAAATATATACATTTTCTTTATTGAGTTATAACTCAATAAAACTTACCTCAGTCTCTCTTTTCATTTCATCAGATGACCCAACAGTTCAAGGCCTGGATAAGTCCAGAAACCTGCAGACTGGAGAGATGATCATCATTGTAGTGGTGCTGCTCATGTGGGCAGGTAGGGTTCTGAACTGGAGTCACACTGAGGCTGGATGTCACAAATAAATAAACCTGATATTGATGTTTCTTCACCACTTCTACTAGTACTGAGCTTTGAACTCTCTAAAACAGACTGAAGCCACCTCTATAAAAAGAAATGCCACAGTTGCTGCAGTGCAATTAACCCATCCATTATTAATCATGACAAATGACATCGATCTTTAAGTGGATTACTAAAACGTTCTTGCGCGAGAGACCCATCAGAGAATCACTGTAAAGCAGTCCTTTAAGTATTAAAAATGATTAAAAATTCATTTGTATTACTCATACACTGCCCTAATGTCTGCTGAGCAGTGTATAGGTCAGGTGAATGTGTTTGTACCTAATCTGTATGGATAGAGATGCATTTTATCACTGTCATACACACACTGTTAACATACAGTACATACAACTCCTGAATTTAAAAGAATATAATGTCGCTGTGCAACGAAAACCACTTATCTCCAAAAGAGCAACTTTACAGGAGAGAGAAAAAACCTTGTAAACTTTCAATAGAAGTCAATGTAAAAAGAGTTTATTTCAGGTCATTTTGAAGAGTTTCTATTGGTCTGTTTATCAAGAAATTTTGGCACAGTGTAAGGGAGAGTTTGTCTGTTTAAATTATGTAGTAAACAAAAATCAACAAAAATGGAGATAAATGTTTTTAATTGGACAGTGACAATAAAAAAATTATATAGTTGATATTATATTATATAGTTAACATATGTATGTTTTTTTGTGTTTGCTTTTTTAACACATGCCCTATATCATTGCTGTCCAATGAAAAACATCTCCAAAAGTGCAACTTTACACAAGAGAAATAAAACCGTATTATCTTTCAATGGATGTCAATAAAACAGAGTATATTTCAGGTAATTTAGGAGACTTTCTATTAGTCCATTCATCTAAAAAAAATACACAGTATAAGGGACCACTGCTGTGATCAAATTATGTAGTAAACTAAAAATCTGGACAGCGGCAATATGCTTTATATTATATCTTATAGTTAAATTAGTGCACATGCCTGTACAGTATATAAATGCTAATTTACACTAATCTTACTTGCCTTCCATTATTTATGTTTAATTATATGCCTAACTTATCAGTTATAATCATGTTATTACCATGTTGAATTACTGACTACACCAAGAAATAGATTGAGACAGGTCTGTAATGTCAGTAACAATATGTCTGCGCCTCTAACCTCGGAGTGAATGAGGCGATGATGTGTGAAGCTCTATCTCTCTGATCGTTGAGGGTATCTGTGTGAGGTGAGAGTGACAGATGTCACTTGTTTTTCTCTTCACAGCGGTCATTGCCCTCTTCTGTCGGCAATATGACATCATCAAGGACAACGACAACAGCAACAGCAAGGAGAAGGTCAAGCCCTCGTCTGAGAGGAGCACGCCAGAGCATCACAGTGGAGGACTTCTCAGGAGCAAGGTAGAGACCCTTTAACACTCACAAGGAAAAACATTCCACTACAGTTGGTTATATTGTATATCGGTGATGTTCAATGAAAAATAAGTATCCCCAAAACAGCAACTTTACAGGAGAGAGAAAAAAAACCCTTAGAATTTTTAATGGAAGTCAATGTAAAAAGAGTTTATTTTAGGTCATTTTAAAGTATTTATACTGGTCTGTTCATTAATAAATTTTGGCACAGTGTAAGGGACAGTTTGTCTGTCCAAATTATGTAGTAAACTAAAAATTGACAAAAATAGATATACTTGTTTTTGCATTGGAGAGCGACAATAAGTACAAATCAAATTCAGTACAAATACAATACGTTTAAAAAAAATAACCGCACCAAAGAAGTAATGAGTTTGTAAACACAATTACACACAATTTTGATATCCACCTGTTTTCTTATTTGGGATTTGTACAACTGGAAACCATCATTATAATAGCATAAGATATATAATAACAATCCTGTGATTCAAAAACACATAAATCTGACTTAGTTTGGATGTCTTTAAAGAACAAATCTAACACAAAAAGTAAGACACACTAATACTTTAAGTTATAAATTATATATAGTATTAATCCTAATAATGTGCTTTTGGCAGCATAGTACACAAAATATTAATAAATTAACCCAATATGGAACTAATAGGAGCTGATGATGTCATTGTTATGTCTTCATATGTTACTGTGAGTCTTCCTGCTACCCCTGCTGCTCCACTTGCATCATTCTTTACTAATTATTGACAAACTTTGAGACTTTTAAGTAGCTACATACTTCATAACTAAAAACTAGTTAGTATTACTAATTAGTAGACAACTGGGATATAACCATGGGGGCCTTTTTTGTTGCAGTATTTAGGCAAGCCGTCAACCATCTAGCTTGATTTAGGGTGTTAGTGTAATTTTTTCTATCGCAACGACGGGAAAAGTAATTAATCATGGGGGTGTTTTGGTCGTGATGTAAAATAAACCAATCAGCGTGTCACTTCCAATTCCCTATAGCAGCGGACCTGCTTGTTTACGCAGTGAAGGTGTATGAGCAGGTCGTTTACAGGAAGAGCAATCTTATTTTATATATATATTTTTTTTTATTGTGTTTTTTTTTATGTAATAGTTGGGTTTGTGCACTGCTGTATGTCCATGTGTGTGTGTGTAACAAGCGGGGTGTACATGCGCTGAACGCGCAGCACATCTGCATCCCAAGATAGCTGTGAACGTCTGACAGTGGCGCACCTTTGTTTTCCATGGCCAAGATAGCGATACACCAGAAATTGACCTGAACACACCTTACTTCCAGACTACCACACAAATCAGTGTAGATATATTCGTATGCTCTGTATGCATATTAATTGGCACAGGCGCAAGGCATGAAAATAGACTGTTGGTGGGGTGGGAGATGGCAATGAGCCTTGCGACATGCCTTGCTTAGGGTGTAAGATAGGACCCATAGTGTCTCATAAGAAATGATATAACAATAATTATCCTTTCAGAATGTGTCTGTTAAGTCTGTTCTATTTGACAGACAGCCATTTTTTTCCAAATCTGGTAATTGAGATATTATGCTTTTTGTGCCAAGGTTCTATTTAGTCATTCTTTGTAGCATTTACATTTAAATTGTAGTGAACTAAACATAAGTACGTTTTTGGGGTTTTTTTTTGGCAGAGATTTACTCACATATTTTTGATCATTCAAAATGTAAAATTCGTTTCAAATCTAAATTACTTTAATTGCTTTTTGGCAAACAGAAGCGTGGGAGCTTTTAGAGAGCACATGGGAAGAGAAAAAAAATTACACAATCCATTTCCACACCTGTGAAAGGGAATAGATAGAACAGGGATAGGACAGGAAAAACAGAGAGAGAGAGAGAGAGAAAGAGCAAGAGAGAGAGAGAGACCAGGAGAGAGAGTGCACCTTTTATTGCAATCGATTGCCTTCACTTTTCTCAAAGGCACTCTGACCGGCTGACCAGGAGCCGTCAATGCGCCTGATTGATGAAATCTCAGTGTTTATTTATTTATTTACGTATTTGTCTGTTTACTTTTGCGAGGAGCATGCGATGAAGATGAATGCACAGTCAAGGGCACAGTGGGTGCACATCAAAAGAGCTGAGAGAGAAAACAAACAGTTCAATCTGTCGAGCGCGAGCACCAGTTAATCTCGGAAACAGCAGTAATGGATGGCTGGCAACATCCAGCCAAGCACCCCACATCTGTTAAAGCACAGAATTTACCTCATGAAATGTTATCCTTCACTTCACCCCCCCCAGAGAGGTCTCCCGGTCTCCTGCCTTGATAACAAGACTACAGGGCAACTTTAGCATTGCAAATGTCTTGGCTTTAAAACTGCAATAGATAGTGGAGCTACTGACCTACTTCTAAAATAGACTCTCTTCTCGGGAGATGCAGCAGTTCACAATGAAGGCCTTTGATCTTTCTCCTGTTTCACCCATCTGCTTCTGTTTTCTTTCTTTGTAAATGCTGTTTACTGGACCTCCTTCCATTTTTAAAAAGGCTCCTGATCGTTTCTTCAACATTGTTGTAAATTGTTGTCATTAATAACTTCTTCTTCTCTTTCTTATCTATTTTGGTGTATAACGTGCTTCTGTAGCTTCACAATGAAGTCATTATAAAACCATATAAGGATGGAATATGCTATTAGAACAGTCTAATGTCACCCATAATCATTTAGCATTTCTGCAACCTCTTGGTTTAGCTTTATTCAACTAAAGTGAATGCATGGGCATTCCATTTATGCTCCATTTGCTGGTCTAATTTCTTTACTATGAGTGTCCGAAGCCACAGTGTGGCACAAACTCTCACAGGAGCCATCCATCAGTGTTGTGCCGCGATTATGGTGGCCACCCGCTCCCTGACATCCGTACAAATGGTTGCAGAGCTTAATGAAATTGGCCCCTTTGAGGAGAGTCACGTTTCTCTTTTTTATTTCTCCTGTCTGCTGCAGTTTCATCAGTCTGTGCCATCTATCAACATCATCGAGGTCTAATGGGAGGAACGAGGACTCCAGATTCACCCACGCTGCTCTGGACTTGGATGCTACATTGTTTTAAACCGTCTTCAACCACAGAGGAATCCCACGAGGAGCAAACCATTAGCTAAACCATTAGCTACATTGACTGCCATTAAGCTAATTTACCAGAACGTCTGAACCACAGCTGTGAATACACTTGTTTCCGCACATACAGTACATACACGCCACACATACACACACACTAGCAGTGTGTCTAAAGCAATCTAATCCTGTAGAGTAATTGTACATAAAGTGAAATGTGCTGCTGCTGTATTATGAGAGCCCGTTCCAGTTGGAATCAGTGTTGATTTGTTGCAGTGTTGTGTTAATGCAACTAGATGACTGCACTGTATTTTTGATATGGTACTGTAGAACTTCAGCAGGGTTTTTACTTCTATTGCGAGTTGTTGATTGTGTGTATGTGTGTGTGTGTGTGTATGTACGTGCATGCACCTGTCAGAGTCTGAGAGCAAGGTGAAGCTGTTGAGTGGAGCCAAGCGTGCTTGGCAGTAGGCAGTCGAGGCTGTTTTCATGACTCAAGCCCCGCAGTGATGGGAGAACTCTGTTCAACAGTGGAGCGTAATAAGCTCAAGGACTCAGCACATGTACTGTACCTGTAATGAGTTTTCTCCAGAACAGCCAAATGAAACAGAAAAGAACCGTTCAGAACATTTGTGTCTCCACTGGAATGGCTTTTACTTTGAAATGGCTACAACTTGCCTGGTTACATGGTTACAAAAAACTGCCAATCTGAAGAAAGATAAACATTGAGCAAGCTGCTCTCAGAAACATGCAGAATTACATAGATCTGATGTTCAACACAATCCTTCAGAGCTTGGATTCTATTGATAGAACTGTCTATGTAAACGTTTCAGTGTTTCAGTGAGATCAGTGAGTACAGCCGAATAGAAGAACAAGACTAATAGAAGTTAGGCCGCATGCTTTGACTTTGACGTGTATATACTGTAATAATTCTAATAATAAGGAATGCTTTCAACATGACTAATTGTAAATATGAGAACTGTCACAAGAAACAGCTTTTCTGTTATTTCAGGGTTTCTGTGGGAAGTCAAAAAGAAACATTATGGACAAATGGATTTTTTCCATTAGTATTTTTTCCAGCAATAAAATAAACATAAATCATCTGTTTAAAAAAATCGTTTTCAGTGCATTCTCTAAAAGTAATTCATACAATATTTAGCCCAAAAGGTTTTTGGGAAACTGGGCATTTCTTTAAGCTGTGTAAATACTAGTGTTGTAGTCAAGACTGTTAGAGTCTGAGTCCGAGTCAAGACCAAGACCGGGACTTGTCAAGTCCAAGTCCAGACCAAGACTTTTAGTATTTAAGTCAAGACAGAGACCAGGAAAAAACGAGACGAGATTAAGATAAAAAAATATCTAATTCAAATTCCATTTATTTTTATTCTAAAATAATAAAAAAAAAAAAACAAACAAAAAAACAAACACAATTTGCCTTTAAAAAAGCTTATCACTAAGTTTAGTTAGCCAGTCACTAAGGTTAGCTAGCTCGTTGCTACCTTTAGTTCTCCTCCCGGTACCATTAGTGTGTAATTTAGCTTGCGGCTAAGGTTAGCTAGCTCCTCACTAAGGGTAGTTCTCTCCCTGGAAGAATTAGTATTTTAGCTAGCTTGTCACTAAGGATAGCTAACTCGTCGCTAAGGTTAGCTAGCTCTTCACTAGCTTCAGTTCACCTCCCGGTAACATTAGTAATTTAGCTCGTTGTTAAGGTTAGCTAGCTTGTCACTAGCTTTAGTACTATCCCAGGTAACATTAGTATTTTAGCTAGCTAAGATCATGTAGCTAACTTGTTGCTAGCTGTAGTTCTTTTCCCGGTTACATTAAAATCTTAGTTAGCTTGCTGCTTCGGTTAGCTAGCTCATCGCTAACATTAGCTAGCTTGTTGCTAGCTTTACTTCTCTTCCTGGTAACATTAGTGTGTAATTTAGCTCATTGCTATGGTTAGCTAGCTAGTCACTTGCATTAGTTATCCCGCTAGTTTGCACTTACTTCTCCTTTTGCTTTCTTTCTAGATATCTGGAAAAATTTATCGTGGTCCCCGAGGTCACAATGATTCACATAAACAAAGAGTATAACTCCAGCCAGCTGGTGAAAAAGAGGACATTTAACTTAACATCCGACTATTAACAATGAAGTGTTCACTGATTGGATACTAAACAAAAGCGGGGGTAGCTTGTTTTTTGCTGTTAGGTAATCTGTGTGCAGATTTTAGGCACACAGAGAAAGGATTGATTCGGTCTGTTTGAATAAATAGTTGATGTTCAGTAACAATATAAAAAGGTTCAGTTTATAATAAACTTCACCTCGGATAGAGGACTCGGACTTGGCGAGTCTCGTCCACTGTCTCAGACTCCACCCCACCCCAAGACTGAGTCAAGACTCATTCCAAACAAGAGTCCAAGACGAGACCAAGACCGGACTTGAATACTACAACATTAGTAAATACTCCTATATCCTCTAATATTCACGTTTCTGCTGATATTAAAAACAGTGCTAAATATCATAATTTAGACCATGTTACCATTATGATGGAACCAAAAATGACCAAATATATATTGCATGCACATAAAAAAAATATATATATTGACTTTAGTTTTATATGTGTTGTTCTGTTACATTTTTCATATGTGAAAACACAATGAGTAAATTTTGGTATCTTCTATTCCACTACATGATTATGTTTCAATAAAGACTGATGAATGATTTATAATGGTGTCAGTCCTGTCTTCACCTCCTTTGTTATGCCACACAATCAATAGTGAAGTTTTTTTTTTACAGGGTTTCGAAGAAAAACTGCAACTTTTAAACATAGCTAATTTAAAATCAATTACATGACTCATTTGCTAAGTAACTTACCAAGTAAAGCATTTGAAGCAAATGGCAGCAAAGAGAATACAAAATAGCCCAATTTAGCTGTGTAATGTACTGAAACAAAACATCTTTTTTTATGGCAGCTGCAGGCTAATTTCTGGTTCGTACCTAATAAAAAGTTTATCGGTCTTCCGATGGTAATGTAGGTTGAACTGGGCAGTTTTTAGCTTTTTGCCATTAACAAAATAGTCCAACAAATGATTCATTTCTGTAATGCTGATGAAGTTGGATTTTATATTTTGTACTTTTTTACAGGTAGGGCTCACCAAAAAACCTCTTTGTTTCCTCCCTTTAATATATCTTGTAACACTAAACTGTTCCATTTCTGTCCAAATCAGTCACCATATTTAAAGATCTAATATACAATAACAATAAAAGGATTGGACATATTTTAATATTTTGTTTGTTTCTACATTATAAATGAATACTGAAGGTATCCAGAATATGAAGGAACAAATAAGGAATCATGTAGTAACTTAGAACACTTAAACAAACCAAAATACTCTGTGAAGCATTTAGGTGCTCTTATCTGATAACTTACGGTTTCTGAGGCTGGTAACTCTGATGAACCTATCCTGTGCAACAGAGGAAACTCTTGCTCTTCATTTCCTGAGGAGGCCCTGATGAGAGCCAGTTTCATCGGTACCACTTTTAAATAAGACTACCTTTATAAAGGGTTTATAAATGGTTTACAATTAGTTTATTGATGGTTACTAATTAGGTTGTAAATGCCTTCAAAATCATTAATAATCAGTTATAACACATACAGTAGAAAGGGCAATAATGACCTGTTGTTTGCCAAAAAGTGAACCCACAGCCATCTATATTGTTGCCCTTTCTACGCATGTGTTATAAGTGATTATTGATGATTTTTAAGGCATTTACAACCTAATTAGTAATCAATTAATACATTGATTGTAAACCATTTATAAACCCTTTATTAAGGTAGTCTTATTTTAAAGTGGTACCCTTAAAGTAATATTTGTATTTACTTAGTTGAGCAGTTCTTGTCATAATATGGATTAGAACATTACTCAAATAGGTCTATAGATCACTGTATACCAACTCTACCTCTTCAAAACTTCAACAAAAACAACAAAAAATTCAAATAATTAACTCTTGACAAGTTCAGAAGTTTCAACATACCCTAAACACACCAGTGATGAACGCAGGATGGATAAAGCAGGCTAATAGTACGCTTTTGGAATGGTTTTCGCAAAGTCTCAAAAAGAACGTTCAAATATCCAATAATAATTTTGATATTTTTTCTGCATAAAGTTGGTGGTCTTGGTCAATAGACCTGTAACAAAATACTAGGTGAACTGTATATTTATTTGATCCATAATCATTTCATAAAATAATTAACATGTTAAACCTTTTACACTAAATCAAAGTTCACATACAGCTCAGGGAAAAAAAATTAGACTACTTAAAAATGATAGGTTTCTTTGATTTTACCAAATTAAAAACCTCTGGAATATAATTAAGAGGAGGATGAATGATCACAAGCCATCAAACTAAGCTGAAGTGCTTGAATTTTTGCACCAGGAGTGACATACATTTATCCAAAAGCAGTGTGTAAGACTGGTGGAGGAAAACATGCTAAGATGCCTGAAAACTGTGATTAATCCACCAAATATTGATTTCTGAACTCTTAAAACTTTATGAATATGAACTTGTTTTCTTTGCATTATTTGTGGTCTGAAAGCTCTGCATCTTTTTTGTTATTTCAGGCATTTCTCATTTTCTGCAAATGAATGCTTTAAATGACAATATGTTTATTTGGAATTTTGGAGAAATGTTGTCTGTAGTTTATAGAATAAAACAACAATGTTCATTTTACTCAAATATAAATCTATAAATAGCAAAATCTGAGAAACTGATTCAGAACCTGGGGGGGTCTTATTTTTTTACAATATTTTGAGAAAGAAATATTTTAAGAAATATTTTGCCTCCATAAAAAAAAAACATTTTAATAATTAGAAAAACATTAAAATCACGGAAGGAGCAAAATTGGCATGAAATTGATGTCCATGATGCATGAAATCCTGATAACAACAGTAGAAAACATTTAGTTTTAGATACTTTTATAAAATATTAAAATATAGCAGAATGTGGCAGAAAAAATTGTATTAAATTATATCAAATAATACAATAATACATCAGCAAGAACTGCAAATCAGTGCAGCAAAGCCGGTACCACTGGGAATGAACACCAGTGAAACTATTCCAGTGAGATGACCATAATGAACGTATTACATTTTGTTCTATATTTATATTTTCTTTTACATCACATTTCAGAAAAGATATGAAGGAACTATTAATTAAAAAGTCATATATATTCTCTTTAAGATAAATCTTGTTATCTGGAACACCGGTGGCAAAACTCTAAGGGCCCACTCTACTGACTGAACTGTAATCAAATGAAATGCTCAGTAATAGCAGAGGAGTGTGGAGGAATGGAAGAATTCCCTGTTGAATCGATTTAACACTTCAACCCAGAGGGGCGCTGTAGGAGAACAACACGAGTCAACAGAGATCATACAGCCTGACACGGCTATAAATCTCACCACCAATTATCACTGCAGCAATCTGAGAACATGTTCAACAGCTCACAAAGGAAAATAGGAAGCATGACTCTGCACTGCACTTTTTATATCACTCAGAGTCCCAGACCTAACTATTTATTATATATTTATTTTACTCCTTCTAAACTGCTTTAAGAAAGTCTAAGGTCTTAACTGCGTTAAGAAGAACATTTTCCTTAAACCATATTTCATTTTTTTATTGTTTTTTTTTATCTGCACACTGGATACAATTCCATATTCAATGGATTACCAATGATAAGGTAATCATTTTTCTTTCTAGAAATATACATTTTGCATAGATTTTTTTTTTAATAAGCACCATTCTTAACAAGATTCAATTTCAATTTAAAATCGTATTGAAAAAATGAACATAGATTCATCTGAAAAAAACTAAGCTGTAATTATTCCAGTTTCTACACTCAGATATACAGATCATTTCACAAATTAATTACATCATATTCCACATGTTATATACACAGTTAGCACTTATGCAATGATGCTCAGACATGGTTTAAGAAGCTGACATGACCAACAAATCCATAAAGATAAGAGCAATGCAATCAAATATAAACATAAAAAACTATACATGAAAAAAGTACACATATGAATGTAATACAGCCAAAGCAGTATGAAATGAACCTTATACATTTCTGAAATTACAAAGGAAAAAACTTTGATTTGGTGTTTCAAGTAGGACTTATACTGAATATATATATATATGTCTATTAACATATTGCAAAGAAAGGTAGAACCACACTGTTTTGAACATCCAGTAGAAATGAAGTAATTTAAATATTATTTTCAAAGAACAGAACAAAAAATTGAAGACCAACAAAGGGACGTTTCTTAATATTCTACTGACTAAGGGAACAGCGGGGCCTAAACTAATGTGGGGGAAAATGTAATGTGAATTTTACCAAACAAGGAAAATAATGTAATATGTATAATATCTCTCATATTCCTGCAGAAATATTGTCTGTGAATTTGAGATCATAGTCCGACATTCATCCAGATCCACCCTGAAGAACAGTATTTTTTGTTTTTGAAACATAATTACTATACTATCTTACTTTACTGACCTCATTTTTTAGTACATACACTGTTGCTGAACATTGACCTGACCAACTGCAGCATCAACCCCATAAAATTTACTTACTTTAATCCAGGTTGCCACTTGGTCACAGAAATCATATTCTTTGTTTTTTTTTTTAATTAGCCTGTTGGTTCTTGTGAGAGCTATAGCCAGGCTAAAGTATAACCTCCACACAGTAGGGTGTTCATGTTTCCAGAAAAACTTAGGAATGTATGAGATCAGCACTTTGTGTTGGCCAGAAGAAAAAGCATTAGTAGAGTGACTGAGTGATTACCTAATGTAATGAACGCAATTATTACTGAATCTTATTTAGCAACAAAATGTAATTTTTTACCATGTGTGTAACCCCTATGAAGAATGCTTACTCTGTAGATGATCCAACATCAGCAAAACAAGAAATCAAAGAAATGTAACAAATCTGTTTGTAATTCTCAGCTTCAGGACAAATAGAAGATAAAGAATAAGAAAACACTCAAAGTATAGATGAATAAAACAGCACTATAAACCCCTGCTGCTATCTGCTGTAATTACACATACACACAGTTTACAGATAATGTGTACAAACACAAGGATGATGACTCAGTTCTTAATGATTTCTTTCCACACTTCATCACTGCATCACTGCCAAAAGAGCGACCTTTGTGTCTTCTTCTGTGCCATTCCCCATAGTGCTCTATCAATTACCCTGTTACGCCTGCGTCATCATCACGGAACTGAGGTTCCAGGGATGGAAAACTGGAATAATTCAGATTCGACACAGTTGTATTAACCTTCACCTCTAAGGCTGGTGCATCTGTGTAAAAATGGTCGATAACCAGTAATCAAAAATTTCCATACACAACATGGAGTTTCTTTAAAGGAGCATTCTTACATTAGCACAAAATATAAAAGTTAAAAATCTAAGATTTTAGATTTAGATCTAACAAAAATCTTACAAATGTGTAAACTTTGCAGAACATATCATCACTCTCACACAACATTTGTCATTCCTCATTTTTCACTTTTTGATATAATGTGAATCTGCAGTTGTTATATACAGTGTTTCAAAAGATCGTGATGAACGAACCAATAAAACCAATAAAAACGAACAAAATGACTTAAAATATATATATTTTTAAATTGACTTCCAATGAAAGTTAGGAACGTTTTTTTTTTCAGCTTAAATACCCTCATCATTATCATCATCATCATCATCATCATCATCAAAAATAATAAAAATAAATAAATAGTTGCACACAGAAGGAAATGTCAGATTGCAATCCTGTTCAGAAGGAAGATAAAGGTTACCAGGAACAATAAATGATAATGAATTAAGAATTTCATGGGTTGTATAAAGTCCTAATAGTGTCCTGCAATAATCCATCCCATGCAGAAATATTCAAATATTATACCACAGTTAGTTCTGACTCTGTAGTGACCCTCCAGGTCCAAGTGCAGGTTCAGGGGTGCCTCCCAGAAAAAATATTTTTGAAACTTGGGATGTCTGGTCTAGAGGTAGTCCTGCACTGTGCATCCGTCTGCCAATGGTGTTGGCACTAACAGGATGACTCATGGAAGTCACCACTAATTATCCACTTCCACCAACAGTGTGCTAAGGTAATATCTGCTTGGCTGGTGTGATGCATACAACTTCGAAAAGACAATCCTGCTTCCTGGAGCCTTGCCTAATTCACTTTCAAACTCATTTTCAAAATCCTGTCCTACGATATCATAACTACCCACTACAGTCTCATATCTGTCTGTTGATTCCTTCTGGGTGCAGCTATTATTATTTATTTATTTTTTAATGAAGGGTGTGCTGTATATACATTGCAAATATGGTTGAACTTTAACTTTTTACTTCAAAACCAAACAAAGATCTTTGTGCTCAAATAAAGTGTGTGTGAGCTCAGATCTCTGCAGTCTGCTCATCTTCGTGTTTTGATAAGACCTGTGCAATTTTTGTCTGGATCAATATGGGCTTAACAAAAAGGGCGTTTTGCAGTACAACGGCAGCTCCAGGGTCTTAAGAGATTATGGGAAATGTAAGAGCCAAAAAAAAGTACTTTGATGCGGAGTGCCTGCAGAACAGATCTGAGCTTGAGATGGGAGAACACAGTTCGCTGGTTAGGCTTTGACTGTCAGAAGAAGAGAACACATGTAGGGAGCTCTTTTGTTGTGGACATTTACTGAAACATATAAATATTCTCTCTCTATATATATTTGATCTTAGGGAATAATGCATCTCCTATACTTTCAGTCCAGAGATAAAGGGCAGTGGTCTTCTCTGCACTCCAGAAGTGTGGCAATTTGTAAAGAGTTCTTTGTACTTTCTGTAAAGTAGTAAAGTGTGGCATGAGGGTTGTTGACAGCAGACTGGAGAGTCAGCAGACTGGCGAGTGTGTGAGTTTGTGTATGTGTTTGTGTTTAATCAGACTCTTCACCGCTGAGAGACGTGAAGTCCTCTTCAGAGGGCTCACAGCTGCATCCTCAGACACCGTTCTGGAGCGGGACTCTGCCAGTCTGACACCCACAGAGAAACGAGAGGAAGATGAAGACACACTGATAGTGTTAAACGCCTACTTTGACTTTTGATGTGGAAATGTGTTTCTCCAATTAGGACTCATTAAAACCCTATTTTCATAATCATAAAACAAATAAAATCTAAAGGCTTTCCATTCCAAGAGCAACTTTCCTCTGTAACATGTATTTAAATGACAATAAAGTAATTTAAATATACATATACATAAATATACATACATCAAAACAAAACACTATTATTTAAATTCACTCCCTGTGGCAGAAAAAAAAATTGCCCCTACAGATTTATTTATATACTGATATTTTGTTAATAATAAAGCAAACTTTCATATCAGACAAAGATAACCTGAGTAAATATAAAAAGTCCCTTTTAAATGATAATATTATTTATCAAATGTAAAAAAAAATATCCAAACCAATCTAGCCCTGTGTGAAAAAGAGATTTGCCCCTAAAACTAATAACTCGGTTGCGTCATCCTTGGTAGCAGCAACTGCAATCAAGCTTTACAGATACCTGGCAATAAGTCTTTGGAGGAATTTTGGTCGCATTGGAGGGTTTTAAGCAAAAACGTCCAGTTTAATATCTTGACACAGCATCTCAATCAGACTTAGACTTGGCCACTCCAAATTTTGTCTTTTTTTGAACTCATGTGTTAGTTTTGCGGCAGATGTAACAGGACACACACTTTGTCATATCAGCCCAAATAAAAAATAACCAAAGTCCTGCAGTTCCATGTTGTTCTGTGTTCTTTTGCAACCTCCTGGATGAGTTGTCCATGTACTTTTGGAGTAATTTTGGTAGGCTTCTTCACTCCTGGGAAGGTTTACCAGTGTTCATGTGTTCTTTATTTGTGATTAATAACTCTCACTGTGGTCCACTGGAGTCCTAAAGCCTAATAACTTTGTAACCTTTTCCAGACTGATAGATGATCAGTGACTTTGTTTTCTGATCGTTTTTTAAATTTCCTCATAATGTGTTGCTTTTTGAGATCTTGTAGCTGCTTCATATTGTCAGACAGGTTCTGTTTAAGTAATTTATTAATTTTACAGGTCAGGCCTGGTTGTTGTCAGTAAAATTGAACTCAGCTTTCCAAAAAGTGTGATTAATCACAGTTTTGTCCCTTAATAAACAAAATCATAATTTCAAAGGTGTTTTTTAATATGTATATGATATTTAAAAAGTTATATTTGTCTGATATTAAAGTTTTTTTGATAATCTGAAAAATGAATGTATGATATCGTACTTTTCCTTGCTGGGATTTGAATTTATAGACTTATGAGCAAACACTTTGACTGTAGGGCCACTCAAGAGCTGTGAAATTACCCAACATAAACATACTGAGTAAACACAAACATTTCTGAGAAACTTTACATCTATATCTATCTTTGTTATGCAAAGAGTTGTATGTGGTTTCACAGCTCTGAAGTGGCACAACAGTCTCCATGAATTTGACAATAGAAAGACCCAATCTGAAAAAGCACTTTGCAATTAGTTATGTTGTCATTTTAAGATGTCATAACATTTTATATTTCTACAGTGCATACATTATCTGCATTAATTTGATGTGGCTGTATCTCCATGCTAATTTTACATGTTTCATACCGGGACATACCAACTGTGTTTCGTCCTAATTTCAGTCTTCTGACATTTATTTCTTGCACATTCTGAGCTTTAAGGAATGGTTTCATTATATAGACTGTGTAGACTATTTTTTTTTTCAGTGTGTCAGTGCAGATGAATTCTATTCTGTTCATGACAAAAAATGGCTCTGATGAGAATGATAACATCTGTCTTACACTGAACAATGGCAGAAATAAGTCAGTTTCTACCAGTAGGCTGTGCTGGAAAAGGACATGCCACACATTCGGCACTGTGTTCAGAGATAAAGCAAAGAAAACAGCAATAATAAGGGTATATGCAATGGGTGCCGCAAACCATGTATTGTTAGAAACAGTAAACAGAACATGTTAACCAACATTCTTAAAAAAAACATACTACATCCTAAATATTATATATAATAACGATGAAATATGAAAGAAATCTAGGGTGAAAAAATACTGTTTTTTCGCACTATAAGACTCACTGGATTATAAGGGGCATTATGCGGAACTAAGAAAGAACAGCAGTGTCACCCTGTTTTGTTTTTAATTCAGCAGGTCACACTGCTGGGGGTGGTGGAAAATACTAAGGTTAAGTAAATAACTTAAATAAAACTGTAATTCTTAGTAATAAAAAAAATTAAAGTCAAATGAGCAAAGGATGTTCATCGATACAGATTTCTCTCTTAAAAACTGTTTATTTGGGTGAGTAAAGCTCTTCTGTTTATTTATAGTAAGCTTAGATTCCCAAATTTCTCCAGCTTTAAAGCTGGAGCATTGGCTAGTGGTTAGCAACACTGAGTGTTCTGGTAAGTCAGGGCAATATTAGCTAGCAGTTTGTCTCATGTAGCTTGTTTTAACATGGTAAAATCGCTAACTACAGTCCGATATACTCACCTCTGAACGACGAAAGAGTGGTTAGCAGCTAATGCTAATGCTGCTCCAGCAGTGCTAACCGGAGTTAGCAGCAGGCTATAGGCCAATAATACTCACTTCTGAATGGCAAAAAACTAGCGCTTAATGCGCTTAAGAGCTAATGCTAATGCTAATGCTGCTCCAGCAATGCTAGCTGGGGTTAGCAGCAGGCTAACAATAGTTAAAGTCTATCAGTCCAGAAATTGGGTCAAACAAAATACAGCCCCACTCACAAACACTATCAAACATAAAAGCCTTATTAAGTGACATACGATGAGAAAATAGTGTTCTGATTATATCACACAGATATACAGTTCTAAAAGGAAATGAGACCTAGGCCTATAAAAAAATCAAATAAGAAAGCAATAGGATGTGGTTGAATGGAATGATAACGTTCACGTATACATGCTTTTTTTATGACTTTTTGGTACATAAACCCACACAAATGTCATACATAGACATCAAGGGGAAATGCAAGACCTGTACAATACAAGTATGCCCCCTTTAACAAAGTTTACAGAGGCTTTCTAATGATGAATGATGCAGTAAAGCACACCACAACACAGTGCTAATGCATTATGCAGAAGAAAGAAGATTATTTTTTTTTTTATCTCTCACCTCACTTACCTGTGTCCATCTCCTCCACCTCCATATTGCTGCATGAAAGATTACAAAGATATAATTTGACACAAGCAGACACTGAGACATAATTAAAACATCATATCACAGTGCAGAGTATATATCCTTAAACAGATGCAGTTCTCACAGCGGTGTATGAAAGTTTGTGAACCCTGTATAATGTTCTATATTTCTGCATAAATATGTTATAAATCTTCATAAGATTTTCACACAGTTAAAAAAAGATAAAGAAAACCAAATCAAACAAATGAGTCAAAATATTAGATTTTCTCATATGTTTATGATACAAAATGATCCAATATTACGAGATTAACTGACAAAATGACAAAGGGACAGTATGTGAAGCTTTGCTTTTTTTGTGCAGCAATAAGAAAATTAAACATATGAAAAATAGAAATTATACATATGCAGTCACTGTTAACCAGTCCTGCACATCGGCTTGGAGGTATTTGTACCTATTTCTCTGTATAACTGCTTTATCTCTGTTATGTTGGTGAGTTTGCGAGCATGATCTGCTTCTTCAGGTCCTTCTACAACATTTCTGTTCGATTAAGTCCAGGACTTTTAATTTGCCATTACTTTTATTCTTGTTTCATTCTTTGGTAGAACAAGTGTGCTTATAGGTCATTGTCTTGCTGCATGACCTCTTTTTTGTGAATAACTTTTTGTTTATGGAAAAGATTAGCAGTGAGAGAAGTCAGTACAGTGGATAATGTGAAACACAAATATAGTCCATATACACAGTATCATAACAATAGAAAAATAACTGAGAATTTAATTGAACTGAGATTTAATATAGGGGAGGATAAAAAAACTAAAAATATATATATAATTGTAGTTTTAAAAAAATTGAAAATGGTTGATAATATCTGACCATATATTAATGGTTTTAACTGAAGCTCCCTGAAGTCTAGTGCATAGAAGTCTTGTTTGTAATTAGCAATTGACAGAGTATTGGAAATCCAAATATGGAATAATATATATATTTTTTTGCAGCTGTAAGAGTAGCAAGGAAGGATCTGCACTGTGAAAGGGAGAGCCGAAGTGAAGAATCAGCATTAAAAATAAACAAAGAGTGTGAGATTCTGATCGTAGTATCAGAATCCCTTGTATATCCGATAGAAAACAGGATACTTTAGACACTTTAGATACTTTTCTGTTGATATTAACCTTGACATTAACCTTCATGATTTGCTTTTCTAAAATTACGAATTCATTAATTCTAAAGGTCATGGTTTACATACTTTTTTAAGTTAAACATATGTAATATTAAATATTTTTCCTTCACAAAAAGGACAAAGTCTAATACTATTATTCTGAAGAAGTTTTAGATCAAATTGGTGCATAATGTAGAACTGTACAAAAAAGTAAAAAAAAAGAGTTCACCCTCAACCTCCACTTTACTTTAAGTTTGTAAGGTGATCCTCATTGCTTTTCTGAAAACATCACTAAAAGATTATTTTTTTGTCTGGGTCTGAGAGAGCTGTCCGCATGCTGCTTTGTGCCAAAATGAATGGGAGAGATAACTACTTGGATTCATCTCATTTGAAGTGATTTACTTAGGTGACTCATGGCCACTTTCCTCATTACATTACTGTAATAACTGATGGCCCCACTACCAAAATGAGAGTTGATTTCTACCTGCTGGATGACGAAAAACAGTGATAAACTCACATTAATGCACTGGCCTGACACCAACGTCGACAGATACCGTGGGCAGTAGTGAACATGATTCATTGCTCTGATGATTTATGTGGACAGTGTTTCTGTAACTTTTCCTAAAGAGGATGCTGGATAGCGTTGTGTTCAACATGCCAGGATCCATATTAACAAGACGTCTGTAGTCGTAATCATAACCTATACTATACTGTTACTACATAGACATATACAGACATCCCGCATCTCCCTGAAGTTGCAGGAGTCTCCTATACATTAATGGCAGCTGTCTGATGAACATACATTACATATAATATCCTAGAAATAGATTTGTTTTGAACAGGAGTGAGTGATATATATTAGAGTGAGAAGAGAGAATGAGCAAGAAAGCAAGAGACACACATAGAGAGACACAGAAAACCTCCTGAGCCTCCTGATTGGTTCTGTCTTTTGCTAAGTATCAGTGTTCTCAGTGGGTGAAATTTACAGTCAACCCTCATTTTTTAGTGTCCATCAGTTTAGTTTAATGTCCTGCTGCTCTGTGGAAGAGTGTTTAAAAACAGAAAAATAACACACCAGCCCTGTGAGTCAAAATATTCACAGAGTTTTTCATGTCTGCAACACTGCCTTTTTAGCCCTTTTTAAACCACTAAAACCCAAGTCATTATTTAATTAGCACAGCTAATGTTTTTTTAAACCAGCCTTCTGACGGAGCTTTTTTTATTCATTTCCTACATAAAGCAGCAAAACTCACTGTAAATTTAAATAGAAATTTCCATTTGTAAATGAATAAAAAAAAAGACTCAGATTTGTTACAGAATAAAAAACCTCCCTGAAATTCTGAAAGGCTGGATTGGAGTTATACAAGAAATGACATATACATATATATATATATATATAACATTTGCTTCACTTTCCATACTATGGGGTTTGAGTTTGATAAGGATAAATGTCAAACACAAGGCAAAACAATGTGACAAAATATTTCTATTTTTCAAATACCAGCTACTTTAAGTATCCTTTAATCACTTTATTATATATTAATAAGTGATCATTGTCTACGTTGCATAACCCACACTCTTTTAATATTCAGCTCATGGAAAGATGTCCTGACATTTACCATCAGAATTTGCTGTTATACTTCAAAAATCATTGATTCAGAAAGCCATGGGTTACATACCTTTTCAGTCAGTCACAGATATGTAATATTGGATCATTCCCTTAAATAAATAAATGACCAAGTCTAATACTATTGTTTCATTTGTTTTGATTTTGTTTGTAGCACTTCTGAAGAACTTTTAGGTCAAATGTATGCAGAAATATAGAAAACAGAATTTAAAGTCTTTTTTATTGTTCTTTTACATTTGTAAACGTGAGATTTGCCTCATCATGTAGGACATGAATAGAATAGCTCTGCTAACCAGCTGGTTTAGAAATAATGAACACTGCTACTGTAGATCTCTTTCAATCACTTTGGGGGCTGAAGGTTAATATTTTCTTTATTTTCTTTATCTGACACACTTGAAAGTGCGCTATCAATGAACGTCTATTTTCTGGTCTATTTTCATACATAAGGGGGACCTGGTTATAAGCACATCATGTGACACTAGTAAGGAACAGGGCTGTCGCAATGTTTCCCTTCTAATTCAGTAGATCTCGTCGCTGTGTGGCAGCAGGCTTTAGTCCAGTTTGTATGGTTAGCGGGTAATGCTAATGTTGCTCCAGCAGTGCTAACCGGGGTTAGCCTCAGGCGTACAGGCCGATAATATTTACTTCTAAAAGAGCTATTGCTTAGCGTGGTTAGCGCCTAATGCTGATACTGCTCCAGCACTGCTGGCCGGGATTAGCTGCAGACTACAGGTTGATAATACTCACCTCTGAACAGCCAAAAGACGTAGCGCTTAGCGTGGTTAGCGGCTAATGGTAATACTGCCCCATTCTCGAGTCTTGGTGCTGGAGAAACTTCACTGAAAGGCCTTATAGAGTGAAAAATACGGTAATTGTATTTCAAACTTCAGCTCTAAAAGGTCAACCAGCTGGATTTACCAGATAAACCCTCAAACTCAAAAGAAACATGTGATGTACTGGTCAAAAGCTAAGCTGCTCAAATAACCAATGTAGCCATCTTGCTTAATAGCATATAGTGCTTTTACCTGGAGTACTAACTTGCTAACCTTGACCATCAGAGGCCAGCTTAGATCATCCAAAACCAGTAACCAGCCGAGGCTGGAGTTAATCTGGATTTTAGTAGGTATGTAATAAAGGCTACAGTGCAGTAATTTTTCTTTATCTAATACTCATTGAATCACCACAGAGCTTCCTCTCCTCAGCTTGCCTTGACAATCTCAAAGGTGTGTGTGGGGGGTCTCAACAGATGAAGCCACGCAGAACTCCAACTTCCAATTATGCTGAAATATCAAACTTGGAATCTCCCAGTGGTAGGGTGTAGTGTAGGCAGTACCACTGCCTAACACCACTGATTATCAAATTAGAACATGCTTGCAGTGAACGCAGCTTAAGGGATCTAAGGCTCTCCAAGGGAACGGCAATGTGGATAAACACATTTAATGAACAAGAAATCCTTTAATCTACTTAAATAACAAACGCCACAGTTTCAGTTGTTTAGGAGCCAGGGACTATGCAATAACCAGATATGTATAGATTAATTCAATGCTTAAGGCAACACTCAGTACTAAATGAGAAGGAGTGTGTGAAATGGCTGATTAGTAAAAGTATATTTTAGCAATGTTTTTATTGTTTGTGCATTATAAAGAACTTTATATATGTGGATTTTATATAACTCTGTTTTAACATGATGCACCCCACACTGCATTAGCTAAAGCTCAAAGTTCTTGTTCCAAACAAACCAACACACCAACTGCTTTAAAAATACACAAGTTGGAGTAACTACTCAATATAGAGAATGGATCTTTTGTCACATACAGTATTTCTGTCACAGTTTTTGCTGCCGATGCAGTAAACAATTTTGGCTAGCCTGCTAGTTCGTTGCGACTGATATAACCAGGATAGTTCAGGTCACTTTTGGTAGCTCATACACTAGCTGCCTTGATAACCCAGCTGTACACGGTCCAATGCTGCACACAAATGATGAAACTACCTCTATCATCTCTATTATGCTAATGGTGGTGATAAATTAGCCAACTATGGTTAAATAACCTTACTAAGGCTTTGTGACTTCCTGTTTAGGTAAAAAAATATAATAAAGCCAGCTCTCCCGTTTCCATGGCTGCAGCATGGCTGTTTGCGGCTGTTGTGTTCTATGACTGGCATCCCTGAATGTGGAAATGGGACTGGCTGAATGGAGCTAGGCAGGTTCGGGGGCTACAAGCCACACAGTTTAGGGTAACAAACTAAACAGTTCAAATGAGAAAATACTGGCTGACGCTTAAACTCAGTACGTTTCCTTAATATCTGCTGATACATCCTGGTCATGTTAAAATTTACTACTAAAAAAGTATTATCCTTAATGGTCCTTTAAAAGTATTAACTTGCAAAATGAGACATTACAGTTGATTAAAGCTTTCTCATCTCACTTAAAAAGTGCAGCGAATGATAAAGATTTTCTTAAAGCAAAAAGTTCTTATCCTACCATCAATTCTACATATTTTAAAGTTCAAAGGAGGATACACTTTAATAGCAATGAGCACATCTTTTTTTCAGATGAGAGTAAATTATTGAATATTGCACTGCTCTGTCCGAATACTCCGTTAAATCCTGCTCAGTGCCCATCATAAGCACATCTGGCCTGGAACAGCTAAGTAAAATAATCTAATGCAATTTGTCTCCAGAGAAAGATAATCCATTTTGTGACACCTTTCTTCTTTTCTTAGCGTTGTTAAAAAGTTATGGAAGATTAAAAATTAACAGAAGCACTATGTTTGAACCCTCCACTCTAAGACTGCAAGAACAGCTGAAATAAAAACCTCCTAAGGCATTAACATTTCTGTGAGAGCAAAAAAAAACTTACATGATCCAAAAAAGAGAAAACTGCTTTAATAAAAAAACTGCTCAAATAATGCATTTTCCTGTACCTATTCAGCTGAAATCAACCTGACAGCCTTGAGTCTCAAACTCAGACCATAAACTTGGAGCTGCTACATGCGTTATCCAATAAAAAGAAATATTCAACACAATGAAATGATAAATATATATTGGATTTTTGCAGGTGCACCATGCACTGATCTTAAACCCTAAAGCACTACACTAATACTTCTCCATGTTCCTATAGCTGCTGGGGAATATAAAGGACCTTGATTAAGCTTTATGGAAACACTCAGACGGTTCAAAGGTTTTTCATGTTTAAATTATTGCATCCAGAAAGCCACATCCACTTGAAAAAGTTCTTAAAGCCAGCTGTTCTATTATTATATTAATTCCGCAGCTTCATATGTGGAGTGGGGTAATTTGGAGCACTTAATAGTGTATTAAGAAATTAACATCATGCATCTGACTCATAAAACACAATCTTGATAAACAACAATGAGCACAATACACCGGTGGTAGAAATATCTTGGAATCAGAGTAAATGTATCGTCTCTAAATGATGCTTATCAATTGATTGTTAAAAGAAAAATTAACTGAAGGGTTTCTTTAAAAGATCTTCTGGTTATGTTCAGTTTATAGGAGAGAGATGAAAAAAAATAAAGTAAAAATATATAGATTTGGATATTCTAAGATAAATCTCGGAAATTATAAAGCCAAATCTTACACCCATAAAAATGTTCTTTAGCTATCTTTTCATAAAGTTATATTATGAAATGAGCCAAGTCAAGAGTTTAACAAATAACTGATTTACAATCTGATAAAAGGGAGAAAACATGTTAATAGCGGGTTATTCCTTATCACTGTCTATTTATTCTGAATAAAATACTGATAGTGACAACATTGTTAATGAAGGCACTGATTGTGTCAATACTGACAATACATGATGAAGATAATTGCATACATCAAAGAAAAAAGGCTTTATTAAAAGGGTTCAATCCAAAAATGTAGTTAAAACCAGGCAAGTTCAGCAAAATTAGGCCAAAATTCAAAATACTAGACATAACAAGTAGCATGAAACAGTGCGGGGTCAGTACTTGGCAGGGAACAACAAAAGCAAGGCAGGACAACGCAGGACAATCCTAAACAATACTTAGAAATTAGCCAAGTAAAACACTGGGTATATATAGGGCTTAAAACAGGTGTGAATAATTAGAACTCTGGTGACCTAAACCTGGGTGGGGTCATATGATCGTGTATGAGCGTGAGTTCAGTGTCCAGTTAATTCTGTGCAATAGAGCTAATAGCACAGATTTCGCTGCCAGAGGAGGGTGCAGAAAAGTCAGGAGGGACAATAATGCTAATGAACACAGTGATTTAAATATGCTGACAATAAAAATATTGCTAATAAGCATACTATAGTGAATATGCCAAAATGAACATACTGATAGTAAAGCCAATTTAAAAACGTTTCAGAGCTTAAATCATTCATTACCTTGTTAAAAATTTCTTTATTAGGACAAAGAAATATTGCATTGTATTGATGTTGCTTGTATACTTTATGAAGGAAGAATGAATTCCACCAAACAAGAGAAAGTCCTGGATGCTAAAACTGCCAAACTATCTGAAAAGCTGAAGCTAAAAAAGTATGGCTTATACAACAGGATAATTATCCAGAATAGTCTTCAAAACCTCCGGAAGAGACACAAAATTTAGCCTTCAGAATGTCACCCCTGGTCCCCTAATCTAAATATCAGAACAAGCTGTGCATGCAAGAACACTACAGAATAGAGACTTGTCTTGTAAACAAGAATAGAAGAAAAATGTAACTACAAGAACTAAAACACACTTATCTGCTACAGTGTATGCAATCTGAGATTTTTGCTCAAGAGGGTTTTGAGCTGGTTGTGTAGTGACTCTGTAATGTATCCAAACATTAGCACAAACAACTTTAATGATTTTGATTTTGAAGATAAAATTTAATTTGGGTAGGAGCAGTACAGCTTTTCAATCGTCCTTTTTTTGAATAGTTTTTAGTTGATAGAAAATATGCTGACAGTAAATGTACTGATAATAAACATACTACTGTGTATATACTGACAATGGAGATGCAGGTAGTGATTAAACCAATAATAAAGATATTGTTAGGGGATGATACATACTATAAACATGTTGATAGTGAATAAACTAATAGAAGCCTGTACTGATAGTGAAGAAATACAGTATGTAATGAACATAAAGACTGATTATGATAACATTGTAATTGCATATCCTAATAATAAGTTATCATATTGGTAATAAACCTATTAATAGTGATTATTCTAATAATGAAGACAGAGATTATGAACACAAAGTATCTCACAAAGTGAGCACATCCCTCACATCTTTTTATGGGGCAACAATGAAGATGATAGTATGAAGAATACAATTTGTGCCCAAAGAGTGAATATATATCCTTTTGGGAAACTGCTTTACTACCTTGATCATCGTGCTGTATGTCAGTTTTAGGCAGTTAGTAGTCTTCTTATAGCCTAGGCCATCTTTGAATTTTCTTGCCAGATTTAACAGGCCTGCTTCCCATTCACACCTCACATTCACACCTTGAGACACTAATAAGTGGAGGTAAAATAGCTAATTGAGGTATACTCACTTGTTGCCGGTAGGTTAATGGCTGTATGTTGAGTTATTTTGAGGACACAGTAAATTTACACTGTTATACAAGCTGTACACTGACTACTTTACATTGTATCAAAGTGTCATATCTTCAGTGTTGTCCCATTAATAGATATAATATTTTTTGTTGAGATACTGTATAGTATAAAAAAATGAAGATACTGAAAGTGAATCAGCTATTGAAGATCATGATGATAATAAAGATAGTAAGAGCGATCATATTGATAATTAAGATACTAATAGTGATTATACTGATAAAGAATACAATTAATCGTAATACTGATAATGAAGATAGTGGAAGTGAATATATAAATAATGAGTCATGAAGATACTATTTAAGATGCTAATAATAATTACACTTGTAATCATGCTGATAGTGAAGATACTAACTATGAAGATATAGATTTATTGTATGCTTTTTGACTCCCTAGATGTGATAAAATATTGACTGTCTGCTCAGCTTTTTTTTCTCTAGATAAAGAACTGCTGTGTTGCCTGTTTTGGGCTGCACACATTCAGTAATTGTAAGCATTAGAGCATAAAAGTTAAAATACTGAAATATGGATGCATATGAATATGGATATTTGCCCAAGCTCTTCATGAAACCAAAGATACTCCCCAAACATGCAAAATGTAATACTGGTGAGAAATTATTCACAAAACTGCAGTAAAATCCGTCTTCTCTGCATTAAGAATGGATGATAATAATCACAGAGATCACTGTGCTGAGACAGCCATACTGAAACATCATTCCCCAAGACACTTTAAACAAAACCGGGGTCTCTAATGTGTTTCTGTGTTCCTGCTGTGTGACCAATTCATTCCCCTCTTTCTCTCTCTCCCCACTTTATGGTAAAATAGCATTTTACCTGGAGGTGCAATAACATATCAGGAGATAATATGAGGCTAAATGCTTTTCAAATTGCCTGGTTTGCTCATCAAACTCATGCAGAGCTGTTTCAGTGAAAAAATAAAACAACATGCCTCATCATTCTTTTATTAATAAGCATAAAAATATTTGCACATAGGCAAGCTGAGCTGTAAGTGTGCCTCTGCGTCTCATTATACACTGTATACTGACTTATCAGTCTCCCTGAGGAGAAGCGGGAAGAACTCTAGCTTTAAGCAGCTCATTCACTTTGCATTGCATATTTGGAATATCACAATAGTGCAGCATGTATTTGTGAAACTAGCTTTGTTGTGCTGAATCTGAAATGCTGTGCGCCTAAAATATGTAATCTTACTTTCACCCTGCAGAGCTTTATAGTAAAAGGGCTTGGGATTATTCCATGCAGTCTACTGCAAAATCCTTTCCTATTAGGTTTTTATACTTAAAACTGTTATCCACTTTTATCCACCATTTTTAGCATTATAGGGCGCACTCAAAATCCTTTCATTTTCCCAAAAATCGATAGTGCTCCTTAAAATGTGGTGCACCTTATGTATGAATTTTACCAGTCAGGTATAAGGAGCAGTAAAGCCACTCTACTAAAGTACAGCATTATACAGGAGTTTGAGTTTAGTTCTCCAGCAGTATTAACAATTATCCGCTAACCCGGCTGGCACTACTGGAGAGCAGCATTAGCATTAGCCGCTAACCACAGCGCTAGCTCTTTTGCTGTTTAGAGACGAGTAATTCGGACTGTAATTTGGGTATTTACCATGTTAAAACAAGCTATTATGAACCACTACCTAATATCACCCTGACTTCCCAGAACACTCACTGTAGCCCTGTCAGGCAGCATTTAAACCATTAGCGGTTAGCCGCTAATGCCCTAATGCTAATGTTCCAGCTTTAGTGGAAATCTGCAAATCTAAGCTCTTCTGTAAATAAACAGAAGAGCTTTACTCACCCAAATAAACAGTTTTTAGGAGAAAAAAAAAAAAAAAATATATATATATATATATATATATATATATATATATATATATATATATATATATATTAATTTTATTTGTCTGACTTATCTGAAAATGTTATTTTAAGAATTACAGTTTTGTTTACTAGCTTAGCTTAGATTTAGACAGGTTTCCCCACTGAATTAGAATGAAAGCTTGGCGACACCCCTGTTCCTTACTATTAGTTACTGGTGTCGCATAAAAATGTCAGCCGTGGACCTGAAAACAAAGCCTGTTCAACATCATGGTTTAGTGGAAGAGATTTCTGCTGCAATTTCCCTGTGAGGAACATAGTAAGGAAATGGAAGATCACAGGCACAGTTCTAGTTAAGACCCAAAGTGGCAAACCAAGAAAAATCTCAAAAATCTCAGATAAGCAGAGGAGAAGGATGGTGAGAACAGTCATAATCAATGCATAGACCAGCTCCAAACACCTACAGTACATCTTACTGCAGATGGAGTCACTGTTCATCATTAAACTATTCAGCACACTTTAAACAAGGAGAGGCTGTATGGGAAAGAACTGCAGAAGAAGCTTTTTCTGAGCACACACCACAAACAGAGTCGCTTTAGGTATGCTTAAGCACATTTAAACAATCCAGCTTCATTTTGGAATAAGATGCTGTGGACTGATGAATCTAAAATTAAATTATTTGGAGGGTGGTGTGCATGGAGGAAAAATTACACAGCATTCCAAGACTGACATTTGCTACCTACAGTAACATTTGTGAAAATATAATGATTTGTAGGTCATATATATGCAGACATATAGAACATTCTAAAGGGTTCACAAACTTTTAAGCACCACTGTAACTACAGTTTAGGCACAATGTAATCAAGTTATCATATAGTATTATATGGACATGACCTCAATTACCTTTTGCTTATTTTAATATTTTGTTTTTCTTAACAAAAAGAGCCCATTAATGTAAATGAGCTGGTATGCTTAATTTGTTTCATTTAATTTTATGTATGTTTTATTGACTTAGAATATCTAAACCGTTTACATTCCATTTCTAATAAAAACATTTTTTATATGACTGGTCTTCAAACTTCAACAATTTTGCAATTAATTGTGTTATATCATTCAAACAAAAAGCTGTTGTCATGTCATCTAAAGATATAAAGATGATGCACCCATTAAAAAAGTATTCTGTTATTAACGGAAAGCAGCTTACCTTGAAAACGTGTCTTCGAGGCCATCTTCCACATCCTGCAAGTCAAGAAAAAACATCTACATCTAAAACACATCTGGAACATTATTTTCAGCTTCTTATGGGTTGGCATTGAAATTGCCGTTAGCATGTTCTTAAGTCACATATTCAATCAAAATGAATTAAGCTTTAATTCATCCTCACCCAAAGAAAGCATGGACATGTTTTATTTTTATCTGTTACATGCTCTCCGTATACAATCTGAAGTACTGTAAACGCGTACCAGAACTCGTCTGCACAGTGAAAGAAATTCAATTATCACAAAAAAGTGTATAATTAACAAGAGCAGAGACTATGAGAGAGAGCAGACTGAGCTGCTGATGAATGTAATCTTAAATGAAAGACACCCTGGTGAGTGATTACACTGAAGCTGGGAGGCAGATGCCATTTTGCTCTGCTTGACCTAAAGAGCACAGATCTCCACCTAGTGGTTTAAACACATTTTACAACAAAAGAATTCCTATAGAGAGTGGAGTCCACCTAGTGGAGACATGCTGCTACTGCAGTTAACATGCCAAAAGTCTGTCCTCTGTTTTAGCAAACATGCACAAAATTGTTTAGTATTTTGTAGAGCTGCATGATATTGGAATGTATAGATATTGGAATTTATTATATAGTAAAGTAACTTTAGTAAATCAAATTAATTCGTGACTTTTTGGCGTTATAATAAAAATATGGAAATTTGGCACCAACAGAAATGATACAGTATATCACAATATAATTTTTTTGGTCTCACCCTTATTGCTTTTGCTTGTGTGAATCAAAACACCCTTCACCACTTCTGGACTGTTGTATTCTAATTGTTTGTGATATAATTAATATAGTTATTAATAATATAATTACATTATTTATACAATTACCTGTAAGCAGAGTGTTTTTTATTATTTAAAAACTGGCTGCAATTTTCCTTGTAGTAATTTACATCTGCAAATGCTTAGAAATCTATTTTATTAAATGCAGTCTGACTTATTGTTTTCTCACATCCATCATTGTCACAATACCCTGTAGTGACTGAATGACAAAAAATAATGTAAGCAAGACTGCCATACTGACAATAAATTTAGCATAGTTAAAAGCTACTATTTATTAGAACCACCATGCCTTAATAATAATACATTTTATTTAATAAAATATTGGTACATTTGAAAGAAGGCAAGCTGCTGTCATACCCAGGAGTCGTGTTTGATAGGCCGTCTCCGGGTAGGGTTACTGCGTGGAGATGTAGAATGGATAGAAGATGTAAAGAAGGGTTTCCTCAGCTTGTGCTCCATCAGTGCCTGAGTCTTCTCAGCCTCTGTTAGAAACAGAGACACAAGCGCTGCTCTTTTAGTTACTTTACATTAACAGCATATAGCATAATTCATTTATACATATGGTCTCTTTTAGTTTCAAAGCAGAATGTACACTTTACAATAAGAATAGCAGTGGTGTGCAGTGAGGCCCTTCTAATCCTTCAGAGAAGGGGTGACAACAGGTGCATTTAAATCATGACATATATTTTATCAGGAAATATATATTATAGTTATTGTAAGTATAAGCATGTATTTCAAAAATGAACTAAAATAAAAAAACAGCAACTAATTCAAGCATTAGTCTGTGTTGTTCAGTTGCTATATGACTCATATCTGACTGACAGCGGTTCTAACCAATCAAAACTGCTTTTTTAAAAATGGCTTCTGCCCCCCTGTGCGTCTGTGTGCCCCTTCTATTGATTTTTTGAAGGGTGTAGTTATGAGTCTATTAGCAAAGTCATAGGACAATCGAACCAATCAGATTCATGATTTTCACTACAGGGGCGGGGCCATGGCTGTCTAACCCTTTCTCAAGGGGCTACGCATTGGCTGGTTGTAAAACAGAGCGCACGCTGGATAAGTTGCAAATGAGACAGATAGTGTCATATCATATTAAAAAAAACTTTATAACAGGGTTCATACACGTTTCACAAGGTAAAATTCAAGCACTTTCAAGGCCCAGTTTTTTCCAGGAACTTTCAACTGTGTTGAATATATATACGAACATGAACACAGCACAGACTGGAAGCTAGCAGGTCTTAAACAAACTCCTTGTTGGAAGTCGGCTCCCCTTCAAACAGGCGCTTTTCTTTATTTCACTCGCTCTTCCTTTCTTCATAATGCTATAGAATATTAAAGTTTAAAAAATATATAAATTTAGCTGTATTTAAAAAAAACCACACATTTTAAAATGTATTTATTTATTTTAGTAAATATTTCTTTTATTTTCTTATTTATTCAGATAGTTATTTATTTTAAAGTAAATTTAGTTAGAATTTCAAGCATTTTCAAGTACTTTCTCCAAAATTCCAGCACTTTCCAGGCCTGGGAAACAGAATGTTAAAATTCAAGCATTTTTATGAACACTGTTATAAAGGCTGCCCTTTAATGTGAAACGGAAGAATAATACTAATGATTAGGACAATAATAGAACTTTAATTCATACAATAAACAACCACATAAAAATATAACACATCTCATGGCACTGTTGAAATGTTTTGTACCTGAATCACAGTGAGGTTTTATTTCCACCTGAGGGACGCCACCTGAACAGCATGTGTGAGCCTTCTTAGTTTTGTCTAAGAAGAATAAAAAAGTTTATTTTTTAAACACATGAGATATTCTAGGTACTAGTATTGCAGCAAAGATCATTAAATTAGATAAGGGCAGTAAATAAACAAATGCAATCTGAAACAAGATCAGAAGCAGAAAAAAAGGACACGTTTGTATTAACATTTAATGTACAAGCCAATTAATGCATTAAAATAAATACAATAAAATTACTATTCATATTTTCAGTAAAAATACATAAAATAACATTAAAACATTAAATGCCAATGATTGCATTTAAATTTAGCTCAAACAAACAAAGCACTTACACTGTATATTATTGTATGCATGCATTCTAAATCCATAGGCATCAGTGTTGAAGTGTAAAAGACTTGTTTTGCACATAGCATTAGCATTCATGCATAGCATGCTTGATTTTATACACTTGTTTTAAATGGACTGAATTAAACACCTGAAATAAGTGAAAGGTGTGTCCCAATACATTTTTCATATATATATATCATGACCCAAAGTTTTCTTAAGCTAAAAAAACCTAAATGTTCTTAAATTGGATAATTATAATTTTATTATTTAAAAACATTCAATTTCTTAGCTTAAGAAACCTTTGGGTTGCTTTGGGTCATGTTGCCTCATTTTTTGTATAGGAAGTCGCCCTTCTATTAGTCAACTATACATGCCCATGCCATAACAATGATAAGAAACTATAATAGATCTATACTATATCTATAATCTATAAAACACTTATACTATTTGTACATTTACTAGTAAATATATTTGTTTCATATAACTCAACACATTGATTAAATACTCAAAACTGATGTTATTAATGCTAACAAATATATTTTAATTAATGCATACATTTGTTTTTGCCACTACCATCACTGTGATAACTATGCTAAGCAACTTTACAGGAGAGAGATCATAAAAATTCCTAATTTTTAATGGAAATTTAATGGAAAAAATGTTGACAGTGTTATTTAAAATTCAATTCAAAGTGTCCAAATTATGTAGTCATTTAAAAATTAACAAAAATAAAGATACTTGTTTTTCATTGGACAGCAATGATATACAAAAACATATGTTTCAAATATTTACATTTTAATCCCTCGTTGCATTTTTCTGTAATCTCTCTGGATACTGAATTAGCATAGGTTTTGCATAGGTTATATAAACACATGTAACACAAACAAGGCATATTTTAGAGATTACAGTGCATAACGCTGCCAGCATATCAATTTGTTATTATTATTATTATTATTATTATTATTTTGCTGTCACAAACCATGCCGCCAGTAACTATGTTTAAATATCAAGTATTAAAACACATAAAGTTCAGTCCTCACCTTCCTGGGCAATCTCCCAGAGGTCCAGAGCCACTTTAAATGCCTGTGCTACGGTGAGGGTGACGGCTTGGGCCTGCAGAGGACACAACAAGCTGAGCTGACACCTTCACCACAGGTGCTGACACTAGAGAGCACGAGGACACCTCACAATCAACTCCATGCTAGAATAAACAGTGACTGTAATAGAGTGAGGTAAAGTGTAGTATTGTCCACCAGGTGGAGCTATGTACTCAATAGACTGAGGCCTCCAAAGTTCTAATAGTGCTGGGAGAGGAGATAAGCTACATGACAAAGTAATTAGTGCTGTCAGTATTAACTGTAGTACAATAACTGTGACTAAAAATCATGACAAATAAGGCAAAAAAAAAGTCTAAATAATCATGGGTCATTATAATTTAAAATAAACATTATGCAAACTGCCTTCGAATCACTGCTAATTCAAAAAGAAGATAAATGCTATAATGTATACTCTATGTTTATACACATTGGCACATTTTGCCTGACAACATGATAGCCATTGTTTTCACTTAAATGTGCACAATTTATGTATATATGAAGTTATTTTACAGTAGGCTACATGCAAGTGTAGTTTTGCATCAGTGACAGGCCTCCACCATTACATACAAAAACCTGTGATGAACCATTTATGATAAAATAGTCTATGGGGTCCTATGTAGGCGAACCATCAACCCTGCAGCTTGATTTAGGGCATATCAGTGTGTATTTGCTATCGTAACAACGGTAAAAGTTTGCCTTCATGGCTAGTAAGGTTATAAGGAGCAGTAAAGCTACTCTGCTGAAGTACAGCGTTTTATATAGGAGATTCAGTTTAGATCTCTAGCAGTATTAGCATTAGCTGCTAACAGCCCGAAGCGCTAGCTAGCTCTTTGGCCGTCAAAAGGTGAGTATTATCTGCCTGTAGCCTGCAGTAAACCCCGGCTAGCGCCGATGGAGCAGTATTAGCATTAGCTGCGAACCACAGAACTAGCTCTTTCGCCGTTCAGAGGTGAATATATTGGACTGTAGCCTGCGAGTTTCTCATGTTAAAACAAGCCACGTGGGACGAACCGCTAGCTAAAATCTCCCTGGGTTACCGGAACACTCAGGGTTTCTCAGTGTAGCTCTGTCTTGCAGCTTTACTCACCCAAATAAACAGTTTTCATGAGAGAAATCTGTGTAAATTAACATCCAGCACTAGTTTGACCTGTCTGACTCATCTGAAATGTATTTTTTAAGAATAACGGTTTTGTACGAGACCTGCTGATTTTAAAATATGGCAACACCCATGTTTCTACTACTAGTTACTAGTGTTGCATAAAATGCAATGCACCTTATGCATGAAAATAGACCAGAAAATAGACGTTTATTGATAGTGCTACTCATAATCCGCTACGCCTTATAGTGTGAAAAATACGGTACTAATTTTCTTACATAATCATGGGTTTGTTTTGGGCATAACCAAGGTGTGCTCTGAGTGTGGCAGCTTCTCAGTAGAGGAAACTGACCTGCACATTTACCATGTAAAGTTGCCAAGCAGGTAATTTACGGTAACAGAAATGTTATTTTATTTATTCTTTTTTTTTTGTTTTATTCTGTTTGTAGTTGATGTAAAAGTTGGGGTGGTGCACTGCTGCACGTCAATGTGTGCATAACAACTGTTTTGCCAAAATAGCAATAAATGTTTAACTGTTGACATTTGTCTATGTCGTATTCAGTGAGTTTTTCAGTTGCCAAGATAGCAATACACCAAAAAATTACATGAACGCACTCCACGAGTGTATAACGTGACTGTTGAACTTGGCAGGTTGTTTACAACACACTTTGCGCATTTTTTTATCTACTTAAAAACTTAAACATTTTGTGTCACGTTTTCTGTCTAAAATGATCATATTTGACTATGTAACTCATGTATCTTATAGGCACCAGATTATCAGTAATAATTGCACTTTTCTATTTCTTTTCTATTGGCACCCTTGATGGCAATATTTTTTACCATGTGACGGGTAGCCAATAGGGTGCTTTGTCTCATTTTTGCCACTCTTGAGGGCAGTTTAGCAATGTTTTTTTGTTTTTTTTTTACATGGGGGCACGAGGGGCCTATCCCCACTCTATGCAGCCAGTAGAGAATTTTGCATGTCTTAGCTGGAGTTATGACAAAAAATAATTTGTAGAAATAAAATGTAAATGACTCACGATTTTCTTCTTTTGGCAGAGGAAGGCATGGCACTCCAGAGTTTCATTGAACTGACTCTGTGAGACGTAGGCAAACACCTTATCCTGAGTTTTATCAGCTGTGCAGTAGGAAATTCTGTGGAGAAAAGCAGCAAATTTTATTAAGTGGGGTTACTTGACAATCTGAAGTAACTAATATACAGTAGCTGTGCGTATATATGTATAGTTTAGCTTTTGCCAGGAAAAATAAAATAAAACAACTACAGATCTGTTCTCATTAACTTGTGTTGTCATTAAGTTCTTAGAGAAGCATAAAAAATCACCTGATACTCTCCTGCAGTTTTGCAGCAGTAAATGTGTAAATAAACTATTCAGCACCTTGACTGCCCAAGGATTATGCAAAGACCTTTGCACTTCTGCTTAGTATTCTGTTCCATCATCTCACAATTGCTCCACCACAATCTCACCCCACCTCAGCATGTCTACATGTACACAGCCTGAGAAGCTGAGGAAACACTCCTCAGGTAATAAATTCACTACAGGTCAGAACTCCTCTGACAAAATCCTAAAGTTGGCAAGACCACACTACAGACAATGGTCTCTTGCATGACAGTAATGAGACTGCTTACAGGCAGATGGTCAAACAGCTGGCCTTCTGGAGAACTCACAGCTACCTAGAGCTGAACATGATCAAAACAGTGAATTCTACAGTGACTGCAGGATGAACCCACATCCCCTGCCAGTCCTCACCACTTTCTACGAGGTTCTGAGATTTTGTACGGCCCTGGAAAACACACCTTTTAATTGTAACTTAGAAGATGATATAAATGAAAATGAGGTTCTAACTGTTATTAAACTATTGAATAAGGGTAAATCGCCAGGTTTAGATGGCATACCAGCAGATCTATATCTTTCTTGTGCACAGGATTTATCTCACATTCTTACACGGGTTTTTAATGAAGGGATTAATAAGGGTAAGATGCATGACTCTTTCTATGAGGGTGTTTTGGCACTATTATACAAAAAAGGTGATAAAAACAATATCAATAATTATAGACACCTTACTCTAATGAACCTTGATTATAAAATTTTTGCTAAGATTATAATGAAAAGAATTGAAACTGTGTTAAATATAATTGTGGAGAAAGAACAGACATGTGCTGTTAAAGGACGTTTCATGTGGGACAATTTGAACACTCTGAGAGAAATAATTTGTAGTAAAGATGAGAATTTTTATGTTGTAGCTTTTGATCAAAAGAAAGCTTTCGATTATGTCTCTAGGAAGTATATTTTTGAAGTTCTACATATGTATGGTTTTCCTGAAGGTTTATTAATATGATTAAGTGTATGTATTTTGAATCTAATGTAAAGGTAAATGTAAATGGTCGATTGTCTGATGTTTTTAAAGTCCTGCGAGGGGTTAAACAGGGCTGCCCTTTAAGTTCAGCTCTGTACGTCCTAGCTATAAGTCCATTAATTAAAAAAATTAAAGAAGATAGTAGGTTAGGTGGTGTTATGATGAATGGTTCCAAATTAGTTATATCTGCCTTTGCTGATGATCTAACTGTATTTATAAAATCAAATGATGAATTAGATATTATTTATGATCATTTTTTAAATTATAAACTGGTTTCTGGTGCTGAATTAAATTTTGACAAGTCTGAATGTTTATGGGTTGGAGATCTAGATAAAAAATTTGACATTAATATTACAGAAAAAGTACACATTAAAATCTTAGGAGTATATTTCGATAATATGGGCTGCTTAGAACATAATTGGACTAATAAAATCTTAGAGATAAAAGACGAAATTAGTAAGTATACAAATTTTAATTTATGTTATAAATTTAAAATCCAAATTATTAAAACATTCATCTTATCTAAAATATTGTTTCTGTCTTGTATTTTCCCTCCTAATGAGAGCTGGTGTAAAAAACTTAACAAAATATGTTGTAATTTTATTTGGAATACCACTAGAGAGGTTACAAAGAGAGAAATTCTGTTTAAAAGCTGTGATTTGGGGGGTTTAGGAGCTATAGATTTAGGAGTTAAGACTAAAATATCTGCATGTAAAATAATAGCTAGTGGTATTCATAGACAAGCTGATTGGGTGGGCAACATCACAAATTGGAAAGAAAAAAAGGGGGTACAAAGATCTAAATTTCCATATTTTAAAATATTGTTCTCTGATTTTATACATAAGCACACATCTCTAAACATTGATTGGCTAAATAATGATAGTAAACATATTTATAAATTAATTATTAATTCTATATATAGTAATATGGTCGTTTATAGAGATTTACAACCACACGAGTCTAAAATAGCATGTAAGAACATTAATAATAAAATTCTGTCTGGATATATAAAAGATATAGCATGGTTAATTTCTGTCAGGAGGTTACCGGTAAGAACTGTAGTAAAATGGAGTTGTTATGTTAAAACTGTCAGATGCCCTATGCCGAATTGTATCCACGACGAAACCTTAGAACATTTTTTGTTTGAATGCTATAGATCCAAAGAGCTCTGGTTAAAACTTAAAGAAATTAATTTTAATATACCTATTAATATAAAAACTATTGCATATGGTTTATTTGATAGCTCTCTAACGAAAAAAGAAGATGAAGTTTTGTGGTTAATAATATGTATTGTTAAAAGCCAAATGTGGAAAACAAGAACAAGGATGACAATCGATCATGTTTTTATTTCGAGTGATGTTGTGTATAAACATGTTATAAGAGAATTGAAAAGAAGACGGACTATTGATAAAAAAAACATCAAGGAAAAAAATGGGACTTTCTATCCTTTTAACTTAATTTCTAATTTGTATGAAATGTGACATTGTTTATATGTATGAAATGTGATATTGTGTATTTGTAATTATATTTGTTAATTCTTCAATAAAGCTTTATTTAAAAAAAAAAAGAAAAGAAAACACAATCACAATCAACTTCTAAAAATCAGACATTGTGCTTTCTGAGCTGAACTTGCCCTTAGAGCTACACTCAGATCTGAAAAAATTCCACAATCCTTCAGCTTTAAGAAGCGAACTCAGTGCTGCAGATCTAACAGGATTTTCTACTTTGAAAATCAAGTGAAGAAGATGCTGTTGATCTCAGAACTCTGATGACGACAGACCTGTGTGTTCAGGATTACTTGGATGGTGAGAAGCAGAAAATGCTCCGACTTCTAAAACTGAACTTTTGTAAGAGTGCAAAAACATTGTACTAATTTACTAACTAAGCAAAAGCTGGACAAACTAAACATTGAACATTTTATGTTTAAATATAGTTATTAGAGCTTTTGTCCTGATGAATAAAAATGCAAAAACAAAGTCCTGGTTCAAAAAACTTGACAATTGGTTTTCTTAACATTATTGTATAAATTTTTTTACTTAGGATTTCTACAACTGCATACCCTGCAAGCTCTACAAACCTGTTTTGGTTTATCCAGAAAAAAAAACAACACCTTATTTTTATTTTACATTTGTTGCAGAATATTTGGAAGTGTGAAGGTATGTGGGTGTCTGCATTGAGATATTTGTGTGTGTGTGTGTGTGTGTGTGTGTGAGAGAGAGAGAGAGAGAGAGAGAGAGAGAGAGAGACTGACATGATATAGAACGTATGCATAGTACATTTTTTTGGTGTGGTGTCTATATTACTACTTATTACTTGGTGCTAAAATATTTGGTCAACAAAGCATAATACTGAACCTAAACAACAACAAATAATGATAAAATGATGATATTGCTATTCAAACTGAAGACCTTATATGTAACTTAAAACAAAAAACATTGTACTGCAACTTTTTTGTATACCTAGAATGTCTTACTCAGATTGATCATGAGCTTTTATGCAGTTGTTTTTTGTGAATTAATGAATTAATTTATTTTATGAACCTAAAATAAACCTCAAATATAGATTAAAATTTTAAGTCACATTTTATGCCTTTTATAAGATACATGGCATTAACCTTCACTGCAACACATTTTCTGCCCCTGTGAAACTGCATTAGACTCAGACTCTACAAAACTCAGTATAGGTAGATAAAGGATACAATTAATAGAAATCATAAAATTACAGCTGGCAACCATGAAACTCAGTGAAAAGATGCTCTCTGACTGAAAGTATTGGGTTTGTCATCTTGAAGCATGTGGAAAGGAAGCAGTATTGATTCTACTCTTTTAAGCATATTGAGTAGCCATCCAAATGATTACTATGTGAAACCGAGCATGAAAAATGTGGAAAGCAGATCTGTGCATCACATACAAATAAGATCTGTGCAGCTCTAGCACAGCATTGGATTACACATCTTCACTCTTTACAAAAGCATTTCTCATTGAATACATGTATTCCAACATAAAATGCACTGTCAACCACTTTAAAACCAAAACATGTTTTACATGACCAATTTACTGTCTACTGACCAAAGCCTAGGATCATTGTAGGCCTTATATTCATTTAAGGTATAACCTGAAGAGGTCATCTGTTGTAGCGCATCTGCCTTAGCATGTGAGGTGATTTCTAAGATGCTTTTCTGCTTAACACAGTTATACAGAACAATTACTGGAGTTACTGTAGCCTTTCTGTCAGCTCTAACTAGTTTGACTTTACTCAGTTGAATTTCTGAATATTAATAAAGTATTTCATCTGCCAACTGTGTTACTGAAGAGGATAAAATACTCCTAAAAAAGGAAATACCAAGAACCAATATTCTTCGCCACTGGTTTACCCTATTTATTTGATTAGCAACCCCACGTGAAGTAATGAAGCAGTAACTGTAGTAAATCAAATCAGGGGTGAGTCTGGTGGAGCCTATATTTAAATAAAAAATAGCAATATTTGACACCACGTATCGATAATGTATCGCGAATGAAAATAATAATGATAACAATATATTGCAATTTTGTTCCATCACTACTTTTATATATAACAGTGTTTCATTTGTAGTCTGCACTAGGAATGTAACAGTATTTTCATGATAACTATATTATTGGCTGAGTATCAAAAAACACTGAAATATATTTTATTGATATGCAACAAAATAAATGTTAGGTTTATTTCATGTAAGTATAACAGAGTCAAACATTCCAAAAATGTCAACTTTTCTACTTTGTAAACAAATGTAACTTAACAATACTCAGATTTTGTATACAATAATAATTATGTAACATAAAAACAATGGACTGCAACAAAAAAATCTAATAATACTAAAGTGAAAAAAAATCAGTGCATGCAATCAAACTAAAAACATGAACAATAAAACAAAAAATGCGCTTAAAGGTTTACAGTAAATAGCAAACCAAACACAAAATACACAAATTTCATGGTGGAATACTCCTATGATCATGCTATACTGTGTCCAATGCGCCATGGCCACCCCTAGCCTGCACAGTCTTAACACTACCACACCACACTAGTAACAAGTTAACTTTCTTACAGTGTAATACACTATGATATACTACAAAATCTTAGAATGTACTGAATTAAACTGCAGAATATCATGGCATAATATAATTCTGGTAGATCTCTCAGATAAATATTTATGCTAGCCTAGCTTTGACACAGTCATGTGTGTGTGTGTGTGGCACTGGCATGAGTGTACCAAGTACTGTGGTGTTGCTGGGGATTTTATAGTCATCAGAGTCCCTTCCCGCTAGGTTGAGAGTGGTCTGCCATCTAAAAATATTCAGCCAAGAGTGACTGAGTCATCAGAGATTAACCCTAGATATAGGGCTTCAGGATGGCTAACACAAATTGTGCATCAACGATACAAGGCTAAGGTGTTTCTAGTAAGGTGACCAGTAACTGTATATACATATTTAATTTATATCAATGTAAATGTAATGCTTTCAGTAAATTATTAAAATATTAAAAAAAAAATAAAATCATTGATAGGCCTGTCACGATAATATTTTTTTGTGGACGATATATATCGCGATACATGATATTTTTGTCATTTTAAGACTATTAAATGTCACGGAAATAATGACAACAGATTATATACACTTAAATTATACACTTTTTAAAGACAGCAAAAAAATTAATAATTGTTTATTATAATTAGTTTGGGAATTGTATACTTATGCCTTTACCTACTTTAGTCCACACTGTGTTTATGGAGTCACAGTTATTGAAGCATGATTGGCTAAAATACTGTTCACTGTTATATGTGTGAACAAACATACAAATAAACACAATAGACGATATCACGATTATCAAAAATTATTGAGGTCATGTTCATTTATTGTACAATAAATCGATATTGCAATTATTGTGACAGGCCTAATCATTGATGTTACAACCCCTGGTCGTATTTTGTATGCTGGTTTGTTTCTTGTGTGCAGTCCTGAAACTAGCCACCAGGGGGGCACTCTCTATAATAGAACCAGGAAAAATCCGACCAAAAGGAGATTTTAGGGCTTCTCCGCTTTTGTGAGCTGGAGCAACAGCCTGCTCGGACTAAAATGGCACCTCTATTTAGTTTCTGTTTTGTTTGTTTAACTTTTTGTTACACTAATCTTTTATATTTAAGTAAAATAGAGATTGAGTGGCATTTTGTTTTACGACCTGTTCTCCTGTTTTGGTGACAGGGAGTTTTGTGTGTTTTTTGGTTTCTTTATTTTTAGGTTTAGAAAGTTGTTTGTTTTGTAGTTGAGGTTTTTGGATACCTTAAAAATTGCTCTGGTGTGTGAATGTATGTCTAGATATGGATTGGCTGATTGGCTAAATTAAATTCTCAGTGCTCGATGCAGTCCTCCAGATGGACTGTTGTTTCGGTTGAGAGTACACTGTTCACAATTGGTTGTCACGTACACCAGTGTTTTTTGAGTGTGGAATGTATTTGTAATTGTGTAATTGTCCTTGAGTGGCAGAAAGGTGCTATATTAGTGTATTTGTAAATAAGTAATTGAACGTTTTTCTGTTGTGTTGGCTTATGCTCACCCCTGAAGCCACATTTCCCACATTGGCGCATTATGCAACACTAGTAAGGAACAGGGGTGTCACCATTTTTCACTTCTAATTCAGCAGGTCTCACCACTGGAGGGTGGTGGGTGGATAACTAAGTTAAGTAAAGCTTAGCTAAGTAAACAAATCTGTAATTCTTTAAAAAAAAAATTAAAGTCAAACCAGCGCTGGATGTTAATCTACACAGACTTCTCTCATGAAAACTTAAAAAAAAAAAAGCATCGGCAACCGGCTAGGGCTAGTGTTTAGCGGCTGATGTTTCCTGACAATGCTACAGCGAAAGAGCTAGCGTGTAGCACAGTTACTGCTCCTTATAACCAGACTGGTAAAATTCATACAAAAGGTGCACCAGATTATAAGGTGCACTGACGATTTTTGGGAAAATTAAACGATTTTAAGCGCTCCTTATAGTACGAAAAATATGGTACTGTGTTTTGAGTCTTTCTTCTGCCACAAAAGGGTAACATGCAGTTAAAAACTGTAAAGCAGGGCTGAGCTCTAGAACCGCAGGTAAAATCATCAAAGAGAATTTTAACTCACAGGTAGAGCAGACCTACTGGACATCATAAGATACAGGTGAAACCATGCGCTGTCAGGAGTAGTGGTTACGTCCAGTGTATATTTACACTCAACCCATTCAGCTGGGAAAAGGCCAGAGTTGTAAGGCTGCACTTCAAAGGGGGTTTGTGAAATAATTAGCTCTATCAGACAAGGCGTGTTTCAGATGCAGGGCTTAGATCTCAGTCTACGTACAACTGTTGCTGCACTATTCCTGATACACGACCTAAATAGCAATGCCCAAGACACCCTTTGCCTCTCTCCCTTTCTCTCTCTCTCTTCCTCATAGTTTCCCATTTCCCATTCCTCTCTCCATCATCAGTCTTATAATATTACATGTGGTAAGCTATAGCTTATTATCATCAGTGGTTCATCCCAAAACCTAATTATGAGCTGCTGCCAGAGTAAATAGAGCAGAAAGTCCAAACATTGGCCTCAATTAAATAATGAGTTAGGGAGGGTGTGCTTAAACTTTATGAATTAAAGAGCCTGTATAATGGCTTGTATAAACTACTTTCACATAGCTTTATAAGAGAGGTAGCATGTATATAAAGAGGGTTGAAGTGTAGGATATAGCGTTCACTCGCTTCCACATGGAGTCTATTTATGGAAAATAAGCTGCAAGTCCAGTTTTAAATTCACTGCACTGGGATTTCACAGAACCAAGGCACTAATAAACAGTGTGTAAACGCCTACACAGCCTACATGGGATACTTTGCGCTATTTAGTTTTATATAATAAGTGTATTATGTAACAAATACAACAAATAAACATATATCAACTATTTTTTCCTTTGGGAGATATTAGTTATTTTTTCTTTACTACTGTAAGTTATTTAATATTAAGTGCCTCAACGAATTAAGATATATACGTCTAAATAAAGCACATTTTAGTTTATTGATGTAAAAGTCGCTCAGAGGTAAAACTAACTTTTTGTTAAAAGGGCCCATTTATTCAAATATTTTAACCACTTAACAGATCTTGGCTCAAATATGGGCAACAAGTGTAGGTGATACAAAAGCCTTTTTCTCTGTTAAATAGGTTATTTACATTCAGAACACTTTGGAGACTCTTAAAAGACACTTGGAGACGTTTGTTTTCTCTCTACTCCACTTCATAACTCCAGATCAGCAACAGGAATCAAACCCAAACTCTGCATGTTTAAAAATAGACAACTGTATTGAAATTAAAGGTTAAGAGGACATGAAGTGTTTGTTGTATTTTATGACAATATAGATTTTAAAATGTTAAGCAAATGCCAATTTTATGATTTTTACTTTTGACAGTTGCACACTTAATTCTTTTTTTTTTTTTTTTTTTACAATATTTTCTTTTATAATGACAAGTAGCTTTTTCAGTAATGTTAATTAACATGTTATGCTTGTATATATTCCTCTAGATGTTTAGATAGGTGTTTAATATCAGGCTGAAATCTTTTAAGGGATTAACTTGGGATGCAAGCTTGACATTTCTAGTAAACAAATATTTTATATCCTTCCTTCCTGTTAGGAAAAGGCACACAGAAGGTCTCACAGAAATAGGAAAATAGACATATGAAATGTATTATGACTGCTGTTCAAATGTAAGATGCAGATAAATTCCAGGATGAGATCCACTGGCGGATCTCAGGATGAAAAACTCACACTATTTGTATAACATGTTACATTTTACATTTAACATTTTACTGTGCACTCCTAGTTATAATATTCAGCTTGCAGATGTAAAGGAAATCCAGGTCAGCTGGAAAAGATTATTACAGTTTATTGGCCTTGTTGCTGAGTTGAGCATTCTGCTTCTGCAGTGTGAAGATCCACTGGGGTACAAGCTCTCTGTATTCACAGCCTCCGGGCAGGGAGGCACACGGTTGTTAAATTTCAACCTTAACACAGCGCTTCTTCAGACGCAGCGGAGATTTTGAGGCAGAAATGTCAAATACAGTGATTTGCACTAGTGAAGCTCTGCATGGGCTGAAATACTGGTTTTCTGGGTTGAGTAATTCCCTCCGGACACAAGATACAGGACTATGTTCCAATGAGCTGGAGATGTGGAAACTAATTCTGAAGAGTTCTGACAAGGTTTTGTACTGACTCTGGTAGTTATTATTATTTCATATATTTTTAGTTATTTATTATTAAGTTTCTAACAGAAAAACAAATACCTGAACAACGAAAGTCTGCTTTCCTTTCAGATTTTTCCAAATGAGTAATAATAAAGTAAAAAAGAAACAAGCTGTGTCTGTCAAAAAAAAGAAAAGAAAAGTGTCTGTTCATTCTGAAGCTTTAGTAAAGGCTTAAATACATTACGCGTGTGAAGTGTGACACTGCCACACTTTGCTTTCTCCGTCACAGCAGGCTTCCCTTTTTGTACAGAGTGCATTAGTACAGCGAGTCGCACTGTCACAGTGGGAGCAATGCCAAAATGAGCTTTAACCTTTCTGTGAAATCCCACAGAGTTAATACACAAGCGTGCTGAATCTCATTATACAAATCACTGAGCAGGATTAAGGAAAGGAAAATAAACAAAGAAAACACATCATATACTATAAAATATACTATATGCATTCATGCTATTTGCATTAAACAGTAAAAAGACCATAAGCACAGCGCTGAAATGAAACTAGATGACCACCAGCTATTTAAACAAATATTTGCTTTTTTTTTACACTACACTTCTCTTGGAATGTTGCAAAGAAAGAGAGACAAAGACATTGGCACAGAAAAAAGGAAAATAGACAAATTAGAAGCATATACCATGTTTAAAAGCAGAGATAAGACATACAAACATTAATTGATGCTGTTGGCTAGCAAATTATTCTTTGTCTATTACTTAATTCTTGTTATTCGTAATTATTCTTAAGCCATCACATTCAGTTCACTCACAAGACCTTGGCCTAATATCAGATCCTCCTTTTAGAAAAAATAAATGCTGGAGGAAACCAACTTTGGAACAAACTTCCTCTTAATATTCATTCTTCTGTCTTTAATATAGACTGAAAACTTTTCTCTTTACACAAGCTTTTGTTTAATAGAAATGTTGTATCTTCTTTTCTCTATTGCTATAGCCTGCTGACATATCACCACTGCCCTGTACCACTCTGATTTTGTATTACCACGGTTCTATCATGACTACAGTCCTTCTGACCACTTCCCTTGCAGGTGCTACACCAGATTATTCCAGTCTTTCTTCTCTCTTCCTCATGTCCTGAGGCTCAGCCCATCTCAGCAGTGTGTCACACAATCCTCCAAAGCCCTTTTTCATTCCATCTTTTTCTACACTCTCTATCTCTTTCCCACATATCAAGATGCCCTGTTCCTCCTGTTCTCTCCTGGTGTTGCCCAGCTGTCCTGCTGTCCTGCTCTGGATCTCTTCATTGATACATTCCCGCCGCACTGCACATCTGTACATACAGCTGTGTATCCTGCACCTCTTCACATTTTCATAATTTATAACCTGTTTTTACACTACTATAGCTCCCCATCATGTCTGTGTACAGTTATTTTTGTTAAGTTTTTATGTCTGTGCTGGTTGGGTTGGGTCCTCTCAATGTGAGAGAGTGTTTTCTTGCCACTGTTAACTTTGTGCTTACTCGTAAGAGGCCACGCCCCTAAACCCATACATCACCCAGTGCTCCTCCCAAACTACTCCCCCCATTTTTGAGCATTTTTCAAATTTGAGCTGAGGGATGAGTCAGTTATTATAAGGGGATTTAGTTACCCTTTAAGAAATGTGATGAGAGATGCACCTAACCTTTATAACTTAAAGAGACAATACAACAGCAAACTACATTAAAAGAGGTAAATACTGTTGAAGACTCGCTTACAAATATTTAGTATTTATGGAAGAAACTCTGCAAATATACCAGCTTTAGATACACTGCTCTAGGATTTTACAAAACGCATTAATATACAGTATACCCACCTATACAGGCTTTATTTTTCATAGTGAAAACTGTTAAAAATGTTTATAATGTTAGAAAAACTGAGCTCTTCTAACAAATAACTATATATCAACAATTTCTTTCTTTCGGGAGTAATCTGTTTTTTTCTAAGGTTATTTCATTTTAAGTGCCTTCATAAATAAAGAAAAACAAAATAGTGTAATAAGTACAAATATGTACTAAGTACAGTGTCTAAATAAGTAAGTGTAATAGTGACAATGAGCAGGATATAGGGTTTAGTAAAACAAAACTAACAACTAACACTAAAATACTATATGCATCGAAAATGCAGTTATTTACAGTTAGATGTCATTTTTCAGTAAAACAAACAGCAAAATTATGATACGAACATTGCCAAAACATGCTCTAAAAATAAAATGAAAAAAAAAAAACAAGAAAAATGAAAAATGTTAGATAAAGAAAACACATATTGGATTACTCCGATTGCAGCTAGCATAACTGACACGAAGATGACTGACAGCTCACTCTGAGCCAAGACAGACACTGATGAAATCTCTTAAATCATATCCACCTAAAAATAGAAGACATGTTATTTGATTTTCCTCTGTGTGTAAACTCTGCTGCAGAAGGAGTGGGCTGGACTAGAGGGAACAACCAGGCATGATGAGAAAAAAACCCATACAGATCATTAAAGCCAATCTGCTCCTGCACTTCAGATAAAAGGATGCTGAGATTCCCTTTCTCTCTTCTATTACGTATCTCACAAAGGAATTCTCATTATAAGCTTCTATAACTGTGCATCTGTAATTTCTATAGCTAAATGTGTCATTTCTAAAGCTCCTTATAACAGGTAAAAATCATACTCCATGCCAGAAAACAAATGATCTCCTCTGTGATCTCTGAGCATGATTTCTTTCAATGCTATATTGAAGTACACAGGATGTTTGAATTGGATTTCTTGAAATATGTCTACTGGGCAGAAATTCAGATCCATATTCTGATCCATTCTCCTTTTAACAAGAAAGTTCCATCTACAAGAGGTTTTCCATCTGTGTGTAAAAAACAAACATTTTACCACATAAAAAAAACTGAACCAAACCTGGTTATTCTATTGTATAGATCAAAGAAAAATTGCTCCATCTTTAGAAGTGCAGTTTTTCCCTAAACCTTCAAAAATGTTTTTTTTTGCTATGTATTTTATGTTTGCTATTACTTTATCTTGTTTGTTTCAAATAATTCCACTAGATATATCATTACTCTTCAACCAATCTAAAACAATGCAGGTTAGCTTGAGCTGAGGCAATATGCTCTCTGTTTGGCCCCAAAATATTTATTTTAAAAACAAACTAATTAGTAATTACTTACTTATTACATACACTTACTTTAATTAAGAACTTTTACATAATGTACTCTCTAGTGTTTTGTATAGTACTGAAGAAAAGCAATTTAAGGCACAACAACAGAATTATTTTCAATGCTATACAGAACCAAATTTAAAAGGTTCTTTTAGGAACCAACTAAAATACTTTTTTTCACTGTATGAAAAGAAAATGCCAGACACCGAACGATTTATGCATTGAAAAGGTTCTTTTGAGCTCTTCCATGGTATAGCTAAAATAACTGCTATAACATCTTTAGAATTAAGTAAAGGTTTTTACTTTTAAGAAGTAATGACCAACAAAAAAGCAATTTTGTTTTTTGCAATTTGTCTTATTTATGCAAAAACTGCATCTTATTTTTGTTATAAATAATCTCACACTATGTATCATTACTCTTCAAACAATAAAGCAGCTTAGCATGAGCCGAGGTGATATGCTCTCCGCTTGCCTCCAAAAGGTTTATTTTCAAACCTTCAAAATTTATTTTGAATTTATTTTTATGTCTAGCTGAGTCTCTGTGATCAAAGCCTCCACTGACCACGTTCAGAAAGACAAAGACAGTCCTGTGAGGAGCAGGATGTTCTCGCAGGGCATGATCCACCTGAGCCAGAGCAGAAGAGAACGAAAAACAGTCCTCCACACTCTAGGATAGGTACTAATATGAGCTACTCTCTAGACTACAGTCGAGGTAGGATGCGTGGCAAACAACTGGCAACACAAGTGAGAATCTCTCATAGTAAATATGTTCAAATTGTACTCAGTTGTGTTGTTATCCCTCTAATGCTATTGTTATAACGTGTGAATGGGGAGCAGGGCCTGTTAAATTTGGTGTTTTGGGTATGATTCTCTCAAACTGACCACTGGACATAAAACATGGCACTTCATAGCGAAGAACTCTCTGAGGATGTGAGAAGCAGAATTATTGCCCTCAACAAATATGGCCTAGATTATAAGAAGAATGCTTACACTTTAAAACCAAGGTCAAACAGCAGTTTTCCAGAACAGGTTCCACTCAGCAATCCTCCACAGGGTCGACCAAAGAAGTTGAGTCCAGCATAATATCCAGAGTTTGGCTTAAAAAAATAGATCATGAGTGCTGCCAGTATTTCTGCAGAGCTTGAAAAATAGAGTTTTACCTGAATACAATTGGTGGATTTGTCGACTCAGTAGGCTTAATGGTTTTTCTAATAAAGTGCTCACAGATTTATGTAAATAAATATCTAACGAGGCCAGGTAAGTTTTGGAAACGAGTTTTATGGTGTGATAAAATCAAAACAGAAATCCTTAATCAAAAACAGCAAAGGCTCGTCAGAGAAAAAATGCATTCTATGAAATAAACCATTTGCCTGTAAAGCATGGTGGTGGACTGATCTCGTTCTGAGGTTGTGCTGCTGCCAGTGGCAATGGAAACCTTGAATTGGAAGAAAGAAAACTGATTCAAAACACCATCAAATTCTAAATGCAAATGTCAAATCATGAGCTGAAATAAGGATGTCTAAAAATTCACTACAGAAATTCTGTGAAGAAAAAAAAAAACACTTTTAGCTGTTACACATAAGTATGAGAGATGAGAGAAAGTGTTTGTGTGTGTGTGAGAGAGAGAGAGAGAGAGAGAGAGAGAGAGAGAGAGAGAAAAAGAGAATGGAACAGAAAGGATGGGTCTCCTGAAGGGGGAGGATGAAAGGCATTCATGATTCTGATGGCTGTGTATCTGCTGCTACTGATAAGCAAACATCCGCATGAGGCCAGCCACAGACCCCTTCCCCACTCAGTTCCCTCAGCCCCTCCAACACACACACACACACACACACACCTGTCTTCCTTGCATCTTGACTTAACAATCATCCACCGCCCACAGAGGAGTGCGAACCAGCCGCACTCTGTTCAGCGACGCTGCTGTTCTGTTTTGCATTGTAAAGAGTCTTATATCCCGCTGAGCTTCAGATCCAGCACAGAAATACAAACGAACAAAACCCTTTCGGTTAACAGCGTTAATATTTCAACAGTAACACTTTCAGGCTATTTGAAGATACTTTGAAATACATGAAAACAACCGCATTCACTTTAACAGTTAGGATGAATAAATGTGTGCCACAGGATTTAAGTCATTTTCATTCACCTCACAGTGGTGGTGCTTAGAGCACTGAGTTTTCTTTACTACAGTGATATCTGTACGTCTCCTTAATATAACCCCACATCAGAAAAGATTAAGACAGCATTGAAAGAACACATAAAAAATAAGTAGTGTTTATTAAAGTTTACTTTAACTTTTATTTGATAACAGACAGTGTGAACACAAGATATTTCATATTTTGTCTGCTTAATATAATTTTATTTGGAAATACACATCTATTCCTGCATTTGAGGAAACATGAAATGTGCTAACAACCCCATACTGTACTGTGTCACACCTTCCAATGCTTCTACTGACTTTTCCACCTTTACAAACTCCAACTTCCAGAATGCACCTCTCAATCATGTGTGTCAGCCAGCCAATCAGTTCCTGATTGTTAGATCAGATTCACCTGTGTACTGAGTAATTACTGGGGTTTTTCTGTGTATAAATACTAGTCTGTTTGTCCTGTTTTTCGCAGTAATTACAGTATTGCCCCTGTTAATCAGCAGACCGAGCGTTATTTCTTTGTTTATCTTTTTCCGTGTATGACCTATTTTTTGGCTTTTGTCTCTGATTTTGTCTTGCCCTTTTGGTTAGTTTACTTGGCTGTTTTGTTCTGGTTTAGACCCTTATTTCTTGTTTATTGTTTAGCCCTTTTTTACTGTGATTTGGCTCTGATGTTTTGGTCAGTGTTGTTTGTGGTTTGTACTGTTGTTAGTACTCCGTTCAAGCTTGTTGGTTTAGCTCTGTTTATTAAAGATTCTCTTGTTTTTACTGCAAGCGTCTCACTCTTGTTTGTGGTGTCACATACTCACATACCTAAAGATGTGTTTGTCTTTTGTGTGAAAACATATTTAAAGTGTTGTGAGAAAAATAGCAGGTTTGTAAAGTGGGAAATGCTTTACCATCTCAACTTTTGAAATGCAGGAATGAATGATTATTTATAAGTTAAATAAAGTTGAGCAGACAAAACTTAAAAAAAAAATTGGGTTAATTTAGTCTGCAATATTTTTTGTATTTTACGTACTAATATTAATGGCCTTGTCTCAGCACCTAAATGGGTGTCAAACGTTACCAAAATACCCAAAAGTACATAAAATATTTCAATATATTGGTTAATCACCTCAGTTTGTCTACACACAGCTAAATTAACCCACCATGTTTGAAGACATTAAAGAAAAGATTAAATACATATTAGCTTCTCACCGTGACCTTTAGATGATATGTTTGGTGAAGACTGTGTTAGAAATTTCTAATAGCACACACAAAAGTAGGAACAGAGAGGTAGCACCACTTGTGATACATTCAGTAATGCTTGTTTATGAATGAGAAAAACATGTTACTGCAATATCATTTGCTCTGCAATGTATATTTAGTGATATGTTCCAAAACTCTGGCCTATAGTGGCTGGCAGTTTGTAGACCAGACTTCATACTGTCTTTTGTTAAACTGTAGTTTTGAGTGTAATTGATTTGCAGTGTAATGAATCTGTGAAGCTGTGGGTACCTGTAAATAGACACGTTCTCAATAAGGTCGCTGGTCTCTGTGTCTGTAAGTATGATTCCTTTAGGAGAGACATTGAGGGTCACCTTCCGGAACTTCTTCGCACTGGCACGAGCCTGTCAAAAACCACAAACACAACCATGATCTCTTTATACCACTGAAAAGAACGTTTTAATCAGTGTTTCTCTGTATCTTATGCATTTAATCAAAACAACACATAAGCTAATTAAGTACAGGTGTAATAGTTATTAACATTAACACTGAATATATTATTTGGAGATGTTAAGAAACAGATGCCAATAGTTTGAATTAAACACTGCTTTAATTATTGAATTAACTTTCATTAGACAAAAAGGAGAAGGGGCAGGATTTACATTTTTCCTTAAGTCCTAAAAGGAGAACCAATTAAAACAATGTGACAAAATATTACACTTGGTCATGTACTTATTTATTAAGGAAAATGCCAATATTAAAATGTCCATGAGTGGCAAAATTATATACAGATCAACTTTTTGTTTCAAGCAAATGTGTTTTTAAATAAATAAATAATAAATTAAAATTTAAATAATAAATTTAAATAAATAAATAAATTGGGAAATAACTTTTTACAAAGGTAAACACTGGACTACAAAATGGTCAATTTTGGACTTTTAAAGGAAAAAGAAAAATATATATTATACATGTTGTATTGACATCTTTTGCTGTAAATTGTTGAAATAATTAAATAAAGATAAAAAAAGTATATAAACCCTTAGGATTCTTCAGTCTGCGGCTCTTCAATCTGAAAACTTACAATATCATACTTTTTGATAGTTGCATCTGGACCAGAACAACTTGCCATTACTGATGCAACAATACAGTCAGAATTATACCAATAGGCCTCTAATTAGCAGTTATTTATTAAGGATGTTTTGATTGCTAACAATAAACATCTAATCAGCTTATTTTATCAGTCAACTGTGTGTTATGTAAGGTTACTCATAATTGTGAACAAGGCTCTGACACCCATATCCAATACAGTGTGCCAAACAGAGCATGGGAGACGGCACAAGAGAAAGAGAGAGAGCACAATACGGCGAGTGAGTTCAGCTCAACAAACAGTCTTTAGCATCACAAAACACATGAAGCACATTAGAACCAGAGTCCATTTTTCACATACCGCCATACCACTAGAGGTGCTGTTGAGCATTGAAGAAGCACACTTGCAGAGCTCGCTAGCTAACGTTAGCCAGTTAGCATAACAGGCTAACACACTGGAGTAAAGGTAGTTCAGCTCTGTGGAGTCTCTCACTGTTCTGCCTGAAGAAACATGAGAACAGAACTCCTGGAGCTTCTGCTGCTGCTCCTTACAATATGAGTAACTTAAGCCCTTTTTAAATATATTAATGCTGTACCTTAAAGAATAATATTAATACATACTGAACTGAATTTATTTGTTAACTGGAGAACCAAGAAAATTAAATGCTTTAATGCCTCTTATGGCTTCAATAATAATATATTGTAAATTGATATTAAACTTGTGAAGTAAAATATTTGAGTAATATATCTTTGAATACGTACATTTTGAGTAATTTAGGACCATTTATAGTGTTTGTGGAACTATTTAAAATATTAATTTTGTAAAATAAGTATCTTTTTAAGGTCTATTATTTATATTCCTCAGCTGTTTTTCTGCGAATTAAGTCTGATTTCTTCATATATTGTGTAATCTTATAATAGTAATCAAAGCCTTAATTTAAAGCCTTAGTGTTTATATTATATGTAAAGTCATGCAAAAAAAAACTATAAATATTATATGTATACAAATTAACAATTTAACTGCTGTATTGCACTACTTATGTAGTTATCAGTATGGCCAAGTACAAAAATACTTACACTTGTACTTTTACTCGGTCACAAAAAAAAAATGGTATCTATGCATACCTAGAAGAAACAAGGCCAATGTGAGAGAGAAGGGAATATAGCTTTGTTAAATTAAAGAGAGAGAGAGACCTGGAGCCTTTTCAAGGGCAAAAAAAGAAACAAGGAAATCAGGCAAACCATATCTTGAGGGTCTTTGAGGGCCCAGGAGACAGCAGTCAACGTGTTCAGGATAAAACTCAGAGACACAGGAAGACTGAAGCTAGTCTCTATTCTCCAGCCCTCAGAATTTACCAGGAAGAGTTTGTCTGGAGCAAAACTTCCTCTGTCAAACACATTCGACTGCATACCACAAGGAGAAAACAAATCTGCTGCTGTAGTGCATTCTACTGTCCTCTCTGGAGCCTCAGAGAATACACTGTGTTTAAGAATGGAGTAAACTTGACTTCAGAAACAACAAGCATCCACTGTAATCCAATCCAGGCAGCTCAGTTTCCATGGGAATATGGAGACAATTGATGGCTTCTTTCTTCTTTTTTCTCTTTTTAAAGCATATAAACCCACTGAGAGTCACAGACTGCCAGGTTGGGTCCGTGCCTGGTTCTAATTTAGAGTCGCATTTTGTGCTATTAGGCTTCTTAAGTGCTTTGCAGGTCTCCAAAGAATACTGGTGCACATACTGTGACAGAAATTGACTTCCAGCAGAGACAATTGCAATGTAGCTGTGTGCGTGTTTGTGTGTGTGTGTGTGTGTGTGTGTGTGTGTATTGACAAACAGCACATGGACTGGAACCATGTGATTCTGCAACACATTCTAGTCTTTTGTATAAACTGAGGTTTAAGCAACCCGAGTGTTTTTAGTCACCAACAGAACAATGGCGTATTGACTAATCAGATGTATGCTATGTACAACATATAATGAAAAAACAGAAGTAAAAATGGGTTTACTGTATTATTCATGTCAGCATTTGACAAGCTATACTGATAAACACTAATAAGCACTTTTCTCTACAAACTAAATCAAAAAAGATGTATTTAATTACACTACAAAAGCTGTAATGCCAAGAGTGGCCAAGAGTGCCAACACCAACATACATATGTGTTTCACCTTAAAGGTTCTATATATGATCCTCTGTCACTAGATGTCACACTAGAGCACTAGCAGTTTAAACCAAATCAGATTCTTCATATTTAGATATGCACTCAGCATAGTATTGTGAAGCCCAGAAGAAAAGGTTGTTAAACACAGACAAGTGTAATGGAGAAGTAATAATTATTTGAACAATATCAAGTGAAAAGAAAATCTCACATTAAAAATATTGTCCTGCACTCTGCCATGTTGCATGTGCAATGCTGTCTGGCCCGTCACTGTCTCGTCTTTTGTGGAGTTTCGATTTTCTTCTCTCTCTAAATAAAAGGCCTGTGCTTCTTCTGTGTTGCACTGTTCATTAACATCATTCTAAACAAACTTTGCTCATTAAAACAACTCCAAATTGTAGTTAAAAAGGTCAGTTTACAATGGTTAAAATTGGGATTGGGTTTATAAAGACAGTTCACGGGGCAGGCTTAGTAGGGCTTGGACAGAACATGTCATGACATGACATGTCATAAGTCATGAGTCGGGTTGGATTTTTATGAGCCGCATTTAAGGCGCATCTAAGGCCCTAAGACGCATCGGTCAATTGCGGATCGTGCAGCTGGATTTATGGCATTTCGGTGTGCTTTTGTTATTGTGTAGGGGCAAAAAATAAACCTTGTTCAGCTCAAAACGTGCAAAAGACAAGTGCTAATTCTCTAAATCAATCATGGGTGTGTTTTGGGCATAACGTGAAATAAACCAATTAGGTGTGCTCCGACTTTGGTGCTTTTATATCTTAACAGCGCAGTTCTTTTTTGCGTCTCATCAGAGGATACTGACCTGTGTGTTCATGCAGTGAAGGTTCGCCAGCAGCTCATTTAAGGGAACAGCAATGTTGTTTTATTCTGTTTATTGTTCAGTTAAAAGTCATGTTTGCAGCGCACCTGTGTGTGTGGTATTTTTAACGAGCGGAGGGCATGGCGCTCCTATAGGAATGGACTCTGTTGTCTAGCTTCATTTAAGTCAGTGGAGCACCTGTGTTTTCTGCCACCGAAATAGCAACACACCAGAAATTTAGCTGAATACACCTCACTTTCACACCATCCACCCATCAATGTAGATTAATTCCTGAACTCTGATACTATTTAACGGCACAGGCACAAGGTGTGGAAATAGACTGTTTTTGGGGTAGCAAGGAGATAGCAAAGATCTGTTGAAGAGAACAAACATTTATACAGGCTGGGACTAGCATGCAAACAAGACTGGCTATGAAAACAAAGACCAGAGAACAAAATAAAGAGGGTCTTTACATTACATTATATAGTATTATCTTTACATAGAAATTAATGGTTTGCTGCTTTTCTAATATACAAAATGTTGTGTACATTACATATAATGATAATAGTGCTTGAATTGGTATTATATCTATTGTATGTGTTATGTATATTATTTTTATTATATTGAAATATAAGTGCTAATAATAGCTTGAATGATGTGATGTGTTAACTATAGCTTATCATGAGGCTTCTCAATGCAACCACATGCTAGGAGGAAGATTGGTCCCTAAAGCTTATTGGCACATTCTGTTCATTTAAAAGTAAAAAAAAAAGTACCACAAAGTTTTACATTTTAGCAACAGATTTATGATGTCATAAAATAACAAAAAACAGTGTTACTTCAGGCAGATTTTAGCGAGAGACTGGAGTAAAAATGCTTGGAAAACAATCTAATAATATGAATGTAAGATACGTTTTCATCTTCATATTTATTTAACAAACCACAAACTTTAAAAGTGAACTTCATATTTAAAATACTGCTTTGTAACATCCAGGTATACATTCCACAGAATCTTGTGATTATGGTAACTGACCGTGGTGACAATCCTCCGGATAGCTGCAGCTGCCATGTCCTCTCCTTTTGGCTGGCCCACCAGTGTCATGCCCAGGTATTTCACATTAAAAACCATCCCCTCCAGAAGGGTCTCTTTAGTGTCCGTCCAATTCTCTGGAAGCTCTGAAAAAAAAAGAAACACAGATGCTTTCAAATATTCAAATTCAAATAAACATAGTTCACCAAGCAAACAGGCAAACATGATGGTACATTTCTGAGCTCTAAGCTGAAATTAGGCATTAAAATCTAAATGTTTGCATGGTGCAGTTTCTGCAGTGAGTGCAATTTCTGAGCCTTTCCCTCTGGAGAAGTGGGGCTCGTTCCTAGGTTCTGTGAGATGGTAAAATGTGTGCCACACAGCGTGCTTTAAATAGGCCTTGGTCCCATTTGGGCACAGGACAAAAGCCTGCAGGACAGCAGAGCTGGATCCTGTTCCACGGAAACAATGATGGCACGGAGACTCGGTCTCTACTGTGCGCAGTCAATACAGGAATCTATGTATTGAGCTGAAGCTACAAGATAGTGTAGTGGTGTCTGAGAAATGTCTAGACAACTGATACCACTGTGTTATTCTGCAAGCAATGTATGTAATATGCTTTTAAAATTGAATATATAACATGTTTTTTTTTTCTGAAAATGTGGTTCAGTTTTGGTTCAGTCTGGTCATTTATACTTTTTAAGGTTTGCATTGGTGCTTTTTTCATGAAAGCTACCCTAAACAAATGAGCTTAATAAAAAAAGCAAAATCAGATTCCATTACATAAAAAACGCAATTGATTTTTTTATTATTAAAAATATATATTAATATAGCAAATTATTTAAATACTGTGCTGAACAAAAAATAAACCTTCTGTATTACAGATACAGACACTTTTAGAGTCCTATCTTGCACACTTCGCAAGGCGCATTGCAATAAATTAAATCATTAAATCATGACAGAGCTTACAGTTTACTATGTATATATTTATGCTAATTGGTGTGAACCTGAAAGTGGGGTGTGTTCAGGTAAATTTCAGGTGTATTTCTATCTTGGCAAAGGAAAACACAGACTGATTAAAACCTAGACAAATGTCTACAGACATTCATTGCTATCTGGACAAAGCAGGACCGCCGTACAAACAGAAATAGAGCAATAAACAGAATAGAAAATAAAAAAACACTGCTTTTCCCATAAATGAGCTGCTCGCACACCTTCACAGCGTGAACAAGCAGGTCAGTTTTCTTCTGCTGAGAAGCCAATACCAAATCCTATCGTCTATTTTTGTTGATTGTCTATTGTTTATAACACTTACTGTACTTTTGCACACTATAAGGCACACCTATTAAGGCATACTATTAAAGAATGTCTATTTTCTGGTCTATTTTCATACATAAGTTGCACCAGATTATAAATCGCATTTTAAGAGACTCTTTAAGGAACTTCTAATTCAGCAGGTCTTGCCACTGGGTGGTGGTGGGGGAGGGTGAGTAGTTAACTTAGTTAAGTAAAGCTAAGCTAAGTAAACAGAACTGTAATAAAAAAAAACTTTCTTTTAAAGTCAAATGAGTGCTGTATGTAGATCTACGCAGATTTCTCTCCTGGTGAGTAAAGTGCTTCCGTTTATTTTTAAATTTTTGAAGATTACCAAATTTCTCCAGTTCTAAGGAGCAGACTACAGGCTGATTATGCTCACCTCTGAATGGGGGAATAGGGGTTAGCAGCTAATGCCAATGCTACTCCAGCCCCGGTGCTGGAGAACTAAACTAAACTTCAGCAGAGTGGCTTTACTGCTCCTTACAACCTGACTGATAAAATTCATACATAAAGCTCACTGGATTAAAGGGCACACTGACGATTTTTGGGAAAATAAAAGATTTTAAGTGCGCCTTATAAGTGCCAAAAATATGATACACTATTAATAGTATATGAGAGTCCCTTATTATATTTTATCAAGTCTAAAAATAGTAGGCAACAAATAAAAATAATATTTTTTTTAGGCAGTAACTACAGTGCATAAAGCTCTTTTACACTTATGTGTATTAAAAAGATCTGCAGTTGCAGGTTGTGGTGAGTACAAAAGCATCTCAGAATGCCAAACCTTAGCAGAAGCAAAAGACAATATTGGGATCCACACAGTGTTTCCAGTAAAGTGCCCATTGAATGCATGCACTGTTATAACCTGACAACATGATGCGTTTGGAAAACATTGTGATAATGAATTTGCTGAGTCTTCAAAGCACTTCAAAATTTCAAAACTCCTTTTTGAGACGCTGCTCATTCTTACAACCATCTATTGACTTGAATTTTGTTGAGGCATAACTCTCTTCAAAATCACACATTGCAGAAGACAGTCTTCTCTAATAGCCACAGTGTCTACCAGTGAGAAAGGATACCTTATCCTACATGTTAGAACCCAGTGTGTCTCTCTGATAGAGCTGTGTTCTTGGCCATCTGGCCCTCGCAGTCTGTACCAGATGTTTGGAGCACGGAGGACAGGATTCACATAGCTCCTCTTCTCTGTGGGCGTGAATTTTATATCCACACTGAGATCAATTTAATGAACAGGAACACAGCTAGCTTAACACAGACATGCACACCATAACCAGCCCTGTTCCAAAAGAGCTGTGGTCCAGAGAGGAATGAGAGAATTGGACCAATATCTTAAAGCAAATGTCATAGCGGCCATGTAAGCCAATTATACATCCCAGTGACCATAAGTGCACACCTGCTGTGCTAAAATCCGCAGGCAAACTGCTGACACACAGAAAACCAGCGCCAGGAAAACACTTTCCCCAGCAAAGGCATGTCCCTTAACTCAAGGGACATTATCACACCTAGACCAGGCTTTGCATATGAATTATTGAACAGATCACTGTTGATGCTTGGGGCCTTTGCTCAGATTACTTTAAGACATGAGAGACATTCGCTTTGCCTTAAAACCCTTCCCTGAGATACTGACAATAGAGTGAGGCCAATGAAAGTGACAGATAGAAATAATCGGATTGGAGCAGGTTTATAACAACAGGAGGTTTCCATAGATGGCATTAGGACTACTGGGCGCTTGGAGGGGGGTGGGGTTAAACACTGTATAATTTAATGTCTGCACTGGTGTGTGTGTGTTTGTGTACGATAGAGTGATCTAATTTGTTGAAACATGAAACAAGATTACCAGGGGCTCAGATACTGTAAACACATTTGCGTCTGCATTAGACAAATGCTACAGTGCACCTTTCCAAGCTAATGCTGGCATGGTGGAGAAATTTACAATGCAATTCAAAGCAAATGTTATAAAGCCAACATACAAGTGCTTCTCAAAAAAAAATTAATATTGTTGAAAAATTACATTATTTCAGTAAGGTGAAACTCATATATTATATAGATGTATTACACAGAGAGTGATCTATTTTAAGCATTTATTTATTTTATTGTTGGTGATTATGGCCAGTGAAAACCCAAAAAACTTTTACATACTGCTGAAAAATTAAATCTGCATCTCTATAAAAGTTGTCAGCAGAGGGAAGCATGAAGTGCTGTAAGATTTTCTAGGAAAACACTGCACTCCAACCTATTCATTCTAACTTAAATCTGTTTATCCTTCCCACTCTCAGTGAAGTTTAAAACAGCCCAGTCAATCAGAACAGAGAAAATTTATTTTTTATTTAAGGTAGAAAGAAAATGTTTAAGGGGTTTGATCAAGAACTTTAGGACTTTAAAAGAAGCAGTAAAATCTCTCATATCTAGTCCTCACCACTGATAACTAGGACTGGAGAAGACTGAAACTAGGTGGCATTGGGTGAGTACTGCAGATACCAGCAGCTGCTTTATCCGCAACACATGCTTAATGCTTAAAAAACAATATAACACATTAAGAACCGAGTTTGCTCCATAACTGATACAGTTAAGATTTACACATGCACACAAGGCAGTTGCCCTTAGCAACACACAAATCCCATTTGCACAGGGCAGAAATTGCCAGGGGACTCAATATGGTTGACTTCCCACCAACACTAAATCAGATATCAGAGATTATATGCCTGCTTTGAACACATGTATATATATAGAGACTATAAAGTACAGTACAGACAGTGTTGTTTACACCGACTATTTATTTTAAAAAATAGCCAAAACTCACTTGCTGTCCATTAAATTGGGGGATTCTCCTCTATTGCCTGCCTTGTAGATTCTCAGCATAATGAGTCTTGAGAAGAATCTAGGACATTACCTTGACAGAAAATAGGACATGAGGAAACCATAATGGGGAAGAGAAGGGAGGGCAGGGGGGAGGAGTGAAAGAAGTGATTTCATTTAGTTGTGAAAGAAACCCAGACTCAGTCACATTTGAGAAACAAGAAAAAAGCTTGGTTAACTCAGTGGATGTGGAATCCTGAGTGACTGTTTCAAAGGCATCAGGGTTTCAATCGAGGTTAAGTGTTGGTGAAATTTTCAGTCTGTGCCAAAAAGTGTCAAAAAGAGATGAAAAAAAATACAGGCCTGACCTGTACTATGCACTAGAGCTTAGATAGTGCCCAAAAAATCCAACCCAACCTTAGTCTGTGCACGTTTTGCCCGAGCACAACCCAACCCATAAACTGTGATTATGAGCCTGAGTACGATTTAAACCACACATTTTTTTGTAAGAAGAGCACTAAAATTGAGCTTTTTAAAACATTTTTGGACTTTTAAATAAGCAAAATCTGTTTAGAATGATGTTAATTAACATTGCAACACTGAAGAAGTATAGACCTATTATTTAATAACAATGTTTATTAAGAACAGCTACACACAGCACTACAAATCAAGTGTGGACAAGTGGAGGAGCTCATGTGTGTGTGAGCCCCAGAGCTGTGTGATTTTAACATTCTAACTGGTGTAACTTTTTTTAAAACACAGTTTGATTGATTACTTAGCTATACTGTGATTATCACACCATAGCCTTTATATAAAATAAAAAAAAAGCATTAAAATAACACACTCCTACATCACAGACTATTTTCTTGAGCCCAACCCGAGGAAAGTGGTGGGTCAGGCCTCGGGTCGGGTCGGGTTCGGGCAGAGAATCTAAGCTCTAATATGCACACTAAGCAATAAGTAAATGCTGGTAATACCAGTTTTAAGGTCATAAAAATCTCAGAATTTAATATATTGTCCAATATACATATACAGACATCACCCAATCACTTCTCAGCCACTCACTAATCACTAATCACCCAATCACTACCTCCCTCTGCGCTGTCCACTATGGGTGTTGATGCCTTGTGTGATGTATTCCAAGTACACATGGGACCCTGTAAACTGGGGAATGGTAAATGCCTGCACAACTTCAGAAACGGAAGGTTCCCTTCATCTGATACTCACTATCAGACCTCAGTCCAACTCTGCTAATTTACAAAGCCACCTTGCCATGAACATGCTGGCCAGCCAGTGTTCAACCCCACTCACAAGACAACACCTCACAACTTATACAGGTGTGCAAATTCCCAAGCCACCATTTTAAGTAAACACTTCATGATTTTAATTTATATACTGCTTATTTATCAGCACTTATCATGTTTAATGAATAATTGTACATTTAAATTTTAAGAGTGGAACACAATGTCAGACAGTCATCCATGGTTGTTGTTTTTTTTTTATCCATGGCCCTCCCACTCACATAACCACATTGCTAACCAGGTAATTGTAGGTACAAATGACTAAAATAAGAAGAAAAAAATGTAAACAATGTTGATCTGTAACTTTATCATAATTAGCTTTCTTATTTTTGGTAAATCATTTAATATTCCCTGGTAAAGAGTAGTTTTAGATACATTTGATGTGATTTATTGGCAATATTTTGTTCTCCAGTCTATAAGTTGACAATTTGCTGTGATTTTTACAGACATGTGACCAAGAAATCTGTGATTATCTAACACTGATTTAAAGGGGTTGGAAAAGCATTGCCAAAGTACCCTCTAGAGTGGCAAAAAGAGACAAAGTGCCCTACTAGCTTCTCTACTTGCCGTAAATTCCCTTAATGCCAAACATTAATTGCCCCTTCTTGCAATAATATGTGTGTGCTCTTTCAATCACAATAATTTGCTTAAGTGCCTTAGTGCCCATATGGTCGGCCTTGTATATTTTCTATGCTACCCCTAGTAGACAGTGTCTCAAAGGGTGCTCTTTCTAGCAGAGAAGTGGGATTAAATTGGGATCTCCTACAGGTAAGTAAGCTTTATGAAGTGCCCAGACAGCTCACCCTCTAATGGAAAAGTGCTCCACTAGTGGATTAGGTGTCCTATGAACTGTAGTTGATGGGACAGAGCCAAGTAAATTGTTGTCAATGATGGCACAAAGTTTCAAAAACCTATTCCTATTGTTAATCTTGCATCTATTACATTAATAGAATATATATAGAGTTCACAGGCCCATGTCATGCAGAAGGCGTCTTTTGCAGAAGTCCATCTCTTGTTTCCTAAAGTCAGAAATGTCTTACAATATATTGTGAGGCATAATTATTTTAAAAAGTGCTTTAATTGAACAATACTTGGCAATAACTTTTTGTACCTCAGAACTGGATGATATCTGCTAATTATTAACCAAACTAAGAAGATTTCCAGTTTGAATCCTGTTCATGTAGCTATATTTTCCTACAATAGGTTTTCTGTATATATAGATTTATCATTATTTGTATTTACCTTTTCCAGACCTGTTTCTCTGTCCTTTACTCTGCACTGCTGTAACATGGTAAATTTCCCCATTGTGGGATTAATAAAGGATTATCTTATCTTATCTTATCTTGCCATCGGCTGCCGGAGCACAATTGGCAGTGCTCTCTCACTGTTGCTCTCTCTCCACACATCACTCCAAAGGGTGATGTCGATCAGCACGGGGAGTCTGTGAGCTGATGTATCAGAACAGAGTCACTGCGCTTTCCTCCGAGTGCGCTGTGATGTCACTCAGTAATGCAGCATCAGCAGCAGTTCAAAAAGAGGTCGTGGCTGACTTCATATATATTGGAGGAGGCATGTGCTAGTCTTCACCCTCCTGGTGTTGGTGCATCACTAGTGGGTTGGGTAAATGGCCTTGTAAATTGGGGAGAAAATGGGATAAAAAAAACTAAGAACAGTTTGAGTTAAAGGAGAAATCTGGTGTGAACTAAACTTAAAGTATAGTGAAACATGATAACGAGTACAAACTTTTGACATATAGCCACCTTTATTCACCCCTGGCCTGTTGGAAGCATTGGTTAAATCGCTATTTCAGAATGATGGGCATGAACGGATACTTATTATCATATTTCAGTACAATCCAATCCAGTGTGCCATCTTTAACTCTGCTCACTCTGCTTGGGACAACAGGAAGCAGCCCAAGAAAGGGTACCATGGAAGTGTCTCGGCTGTGCTCCGTTGCCAGGCAACAAATATAATTATTAGAAAGAGCAGACAGTTCCTCGATGGGGGAGGTTCTGTTTTATCATGTTGGCCAAATGGAAAGCAACTATTTACATACATGATATGCAGGAACATGACATAAACACACATATTTAGCTTCACATAATGACACAATAGAGTGCACAATATAGTACAGCATAATAACACATACATTCCACTGACATCCGCTAATGGTCTTTGTGTGTGCTTAATATATATCCTCATTTCCGTGGCTGTTCATTAAAGTGGCTGTAATTGACAGTTCTGTTTTTCTTAGTATATTCAGGGAGTTCCTTTTTAATTGAAAAAAAAAAATGTTTTCGCATTTAGCATGATGCATTAAGTAAAGCATGCACTTTACTCAGGGATGTTTAAAATGAATCTTTCAAGTGTATCCTGATAAAGGAGCATCCATGCCTTTTCTTTTCCCACCACATCAATTTTCTCATTTTCTGCTTGGCAGTGGGGGTCCAGGGAAACCATGGTAGCTTAGACAAACACAGCACAAGCCTGCATCCCTGAAAAGCAGTCATAGTGACTGAGCCTGGGCTTCAGGAATTTCAGGAATAATCCCTCATTCATTTCAGATTCCAATTAATTCCTTTCACTTTTTAGCCAAGTCATATCTGCAAGAGGCCTGTAATTATGACGAAGGTTATCAGCTGTAAGCATGACTGCGCAAATGGAATTAATGAACAGAGGAAAAAAAGAGACTTATCTTATGGCTGGAAGACACAACATCAGAGACAACATCACTTGCCGGAAGGCTGTGGAGGGAATTTCCTCGAAAACCTGAATGAATTAATGACTTTCTGCTTGATTTGCCAACCAAGTGAATTTAATACGCACTGAGCTGCTTCAACGACGTGACTGACATAACATTCAGAAAGTGCTCTAATAACTTTTCCAATGTGCCGTCATACAAATAACACCTAATGGATGCTCTCTGACTGGATGTAAAATTAATATGGCTGCTGAGGCATCATAAATGAATGCATGCATTAACTTTGTTTACATTGTTTCAGTTGTGATCGACAATAAATGAATCAAACAAAGCAAACAATGAGAGAAACAATGAAGGGAAAAGAGAAGCCAATAACAAATAGGCTTCTTTCAATAAGATTTATTAAAAACAGCTTTATTTTGAGCCCAGTGGTTTGGGCTGCAGAGCATAATCACCATGAAATTGATCCATATGCCTCCATGAGAAAATTGCTTATCACTGTGGCGTCATGACAGAAAAGAGGATCGGTCAGGCTGCGGGACGTCTGCTTTACAGAATCATCAAAAACAAGACATCCTGGGTCAATACTGGGTCACAAATTTACACCAAAATCATCAGAGTTGATTTTAAAACTGGATATCTAAGCCGTTTCACTCTATGCTGATTGAACATGTTTAAGTTTCATATCAATATACACTGTGATAAAAATATTTCAATATAGGTTACATGATTTTCCGATATTTTAATGTACATTATGTACAGCATCTATCATAGATAATTCTTATTTTTTCATTTGTAGGTACAGATATACGCTGTGGACATACTTTTTTAAAGCTTTTTTCTATGGTTATTATACTGTTCATATAGATTTATGATTTATATTCTAATGACTAAAATTAAGATTGTGATATAAAATTTTGTCCATATCATTCAGCTCTAGGTGTAGTTAATCAAAAACATGTTTTTTTCAAAAGACTATATATACCAGTTTTATTGCTGACCCTTATTTGATTTTGAGATGAAGATCACAACCAATAAAACAAAACATTACTAATAAGAAACTGTAGAAAATCTGTCTATAGGCAAATCAAATTTTTGCAAGTTAATTTTATGCAAATCAGACCTCATTACCATATCAAAACCATCATGACATAAAGAGATTTATTCAGTAACATTAAGTATGTGACATGGTGAGCACAGAATTGCAGACACGTGCAGATACTGATAAAACAATACGTTTATTATAAAAATAAACAGATGTAAGACGTGGTTGATACAGAAAATGGGTAATCACCAGAAACCAGAGCAATGTAGACAAAACCATACCATAAACGAGAGACAGTCCAGAGTTCATACACGAGATATCCAATGTCAGAGGTAATCCAAGAGGCAGTAGTGAAAACACAGTCCAGGTAATACACAAGCAATCCAATATCAGAGGCAAAGGCAATAATCGGCGTCGAGAAAACAAAGGCAAGGTCATACACAAGATAAACTGAGACAAGAGATAAAGTAACGCTTTGTAAAGAGGAGAACCTACAATACGCGGCGTGGGTGTTTGTGTGGAGTGCTCTTATATAGTGCCAGTAATCAGTATTCGGGACTTCCTGGAGGAAGCAGGTGAGGTGTCACGTGATCAGGTGAGTGCGTGATGTCAGCGGGTGGTGCATTCTGGGTAATGTAGTTGTTGACCTGAGAACCTCCATTAGAGCTGGGTGTGGAAGGGACAGAGGAGCTAACAGCACCAGACGTGACAGTATGTGACCATATGCTCCAAGAAACCTCTTGGCTCACTGTTACCCTTCTCCTTAGTACATGATTCATGAGGTCAATAAGATTCTAATTTAATTTATTGAATAGTTTAATGTGCTTGTTTGCATAAAAAAGAGATAATACTCCAGTGCACCAATTACGGAAATTGCAAACCATATAAGGCATTGCTGCACCAGAATGGAACAACCTACTAATGCAAGCAAATACCCCACAGCACTGCCAAAGTCTGACTGGGCTATGTTTTATTTTTACCTTACCGTAATCAGGAAACCAGCAATTACCTAAGCCAATACTTTCTGAACAAGCTTAAGTCATATCCTTTAAAATAATATTTTGAGAAAATGTGTGCATTCTAGGGCTGGCCCGAATAGCGTTTTTTGAGCTCCGGATATTCGGCACTGATTCGAAGCGAATATTCGAATATTCGTTTTTAAAAAAAGAGGTAAAAAAAATAAATAAAAAAAAGCAAATCACGGCCCCTTTAATCCACTGAAAAATGTTCAATTTGCTCTGACCGACGAGACATATTCACCCCGGATTTTTGTTGTTTTTATCCCCCATATTTTTTCTGTGTTTTTAGCTCAGATTTCTTTGTGTTTTCATCCCGGAATTTCTGCTGCCCCACACGCGGCTTATCCGCTGCGTAAGCAGGCTAGGAGGCTGCTGCTGCACGGTTTCTCCGCTGCGCAAGCCAGCCCAGTAAATTGCTGTTTGTGTTTTCACACTTAGGCTATTTGCTTAAAAAAACAAACAAAAAAAAAACGTTTGTTCAGGAAGTATTTTATATTCTTAAACATTGGTAATTATATTAGAGGACAGTCATTGTAAACTGTACTTGGTCTATTTCGGTTAAAGGATTGTGCAGGGCATATTACTGATTTTGTATTTTTGCACTTGGGCTATAAGCTCAATATTAAATATTTCGTTTGTTTAGAAATTATTTTATATTTTAAACCATGTTAAATTATATTAGAGTAGAGGAAAGTCATTGTTAATGACGTTATTGTACTTGGTCTATTTCGGTTTAAGGATTGTGCAGGGCATAGCCGTATTACTGATTTTGTATTTTTGCACTTGGGCTATAAGCTCAATATTAAATATTTTGTTTGCTTAGAAATTATTTTATATTTTTAAACCATTTTAAATTATATTAGATAAGAGGAAATTCGTTCAGACATCATTTTTGTAGGCCAGGCTTTTGTAACCGATTTAGCCCCTACTGTTGCCACATTACCCCTTACGTTTTATTATATAAATCAGTTTCGAAGAGCCTGCATTTTTTTTATCATGTATAATAGAGGTCTGCGCGCTCCCGCGTTTCTGTCTCGTTACCGCTCCGCAAAAAAATTGCTTCTTTTAATCCCGCGCCCGCCCGCCACATAGTGCGGTCCCGTTCCTTACCCCAGTCCAAACACCATCGGTGTGTGCGTGTGTGTGTCGGTCCATCCTGCGCGTTGAGAGTTTTCTTTAGGTTTTTTTTTTTTTTTTACAATTATTACAGTTTTCTTAACTATTTATTAATTTGCTCCCGCATCGTCTGGATTAAACTCCCGCTCCAGCCAATAACAGTTCAGTTCTGTCCCGCGCGCAAGATATTCTGACGGGACCCGCGAAAACAGAAGTGGTTAGAGTGAGGTGGAACTCTGGAAAGGAGAAAAAAAACGAATATCCGAATACCAAAATTAAAAACCGAATACCTACTCAACGAACGAATATCCGAATATTCGGGTCCAGCCCTAGTGCATTCCTTAGTATACAGCACAGATACTGTTGTTAGTCTAAGATACTAACAACAGAACACACATTTTCACTTTATAAGGTGTACCAGATTATAAGGAGCACTATTATATATGATATTTTCCTACATATGGCCCACTGTATTATAAGGCACATTATGCAACACTAGTAAGGGACAGGGATGTCACCATGTTTTCCTTCTAATTCAGCAGGTCTCACCACTGGGTGTCAAGACCCTTAAAGCTATGGTAAGTTAAAGCTCCACTAGGTAGGATTGAGATTTTGTGATCATGGGCTCCCCCTACAGTTGCAGAGTGTAATAAATGTTTCAGGCGGATTAGTTTCTCTTTCTTGTTTTCTGGCTTTCACAGACATATTCGGTCTCTTTCCAGCTTCTGCCAGAGTGTCTGTATGTTAGTTTGTAAGGAATGAACCAGTAGTCCTTGTAGAACTGTTAGAACTAAAGGTCGGAAAGCAGGTCGCAGTTCTCGCGAGCGTTGGTCTGGTTTGGATCTCAAAAATCAAGGAAATCCTACCTAGTGGGGCTTTAAGTAAACTTAAAGTATGTAAACTATAAAAGTAAAGTATAAAGTAAAAGTAATTGTAAAAAAAAAAAAAATCTTACATTCTTAAAAAAAAGTCAAAGGAGTGCTGGATGTTAATCTACACTGATTTCTCCCCTGAAAACTGTTTATTATGCTTCCGTTTCCTTAGAGTAATCTTAGATTTCCAGATTTCCACTAAGACTGGGTGCAGCAGCTTTAGCTTTAGTGGCAAACCTCTAGCACTGGCCATGGTTATCACCTAATGCCGCGGTTAGCACCCAATGCCACGCGCCAGCGCTACACCAAGGAACCCTGGCGATAGAATGCGGTAAACACGCAGGCTACAGTCCGATAATACCTCTGAACATCGAAAGAGTTAGCGTTTAGCGCAGTTAGCGGCTAATGCTAATACTGCTACAGTCTGGGTGCTGGAGAACTGAACTGAAACTCCTGTATAACGCTGTATCTTCAGTGCAGTGGCTTTACTGCTTCTTACAACCTGACTGGTAAAATTCATACATAAGTTGCACCGGATTTTAAGGCGCACTGACGATTTTTTGCAAAATCAAAGGATTTTAAGTGCACCTTATTGTGTGAAAAATACGGTATCACCTCTCCTACGTACTAGAGCCTCTTGAAACACAACAGGGAGTCAAAACAAACTCACCATGAGGAAATCTGGAGGAACAACATTGCAACAGTTTGATGTATTACACACTCTTCAATTGCCACCATGGGAAATGGGCCTCCAGTATAGGTATTATAAATGATCCTATACCCAGTTCACCATTCAAAGAAAGCTCTAAGGCTGTTATATCACCAGCCACTGTGAAGCAGCTTTCCACGGGTTTCCAATGCAGTAATGATCACATGCAGTCCCGTTCAGCGCACCACACTAGGATAAAACTCTCCAGTGATTCCATCGATGAACAACAGGAGAACAGCAGAAAAATCAATATGTGCCCCTAAACCCTTAGGCTATTCATTACAGAAATACTCCAGAGTTTTCTAGCCTAATCTTTATCTTTTTCATCCACAGCATACAGTCGATAATCACATAAAATAATCTCTCTGTTCTTAGCAAAAGACTAGAAAAGCCTTTTGATCCAAAACACACTTAAGTGCTATTGGCTTCCATTGATTAAATGTTGAAATTATTACCAGTCTAAGGCTGCACTCCAGTCTATATATTCACACACTTTCACCGGACAGTGCTTTCTGAAAATGATCAAGTTTTCAAAACAGGGTTTCTGCAGGTATGGGGAAATTAAATTAAATATTTTAACAACACTTAGAAACAGAATTAAGACAACGTTTAGAACAAAAAATGACAAGAAGCACAAAATTAACAATTAACAGAATTCTAAGACCTTTGCGTTGTGAATTTAACATAATTAAGACAAGTCTTAAGATAAGACTTATTTTTTAGAATAAAATTTTAAAAACCAACACTTTTGAAGTATTCACAGACCCTGCAAAAGTATCTCACTGTTAATATCACCTTCTGCTTGTGGGAAATCAGCCCTGTACTGTTGGGGCTGTAAGGCTGCAGGCAGTGGTGTAGACTCCACTTAGCTACATGTACAGGCCATAGCCCAGGGCATTTATTAGGGACCCTCTCTTTATAGAAGGTGTCATGCTAGATAAGTGGAGGGCACAGTCTGAGACTTTTGCCAGACAGATAACAATGTTCAGGTAAAAATCTGCAGCAACAGAAATGGATGAGAGTCAATGTGTACTTGTCAGTTGTATAACATGTCAGGACATATGTAACTGCAATGCTTGCAGTGATGCTTAGGTAATAACTCTGCAGCATGATTACATAAATGCACAGCATTAAATAAATATGCAATAAATAATAAAAAGAAAACATGCTAAATAAAATATGCAGAAATATACAATAAAGGAAGGTCATAGCAAACAGAACTTTCCACTATATACAAATACATTAAGCAAAGGAATCTAAAAGAAGGAAAAACTGCAGTAATTGTGTACAATATTATAGTAATAAGTGAAAGTGAAATATGAAATGTGCTTTTTTTAAATAAACATTTTGCGCAGATGTAGACATATAATAGGAGTGTGAATAGTGAACGCAGCACGTACGGCGTGTGTAAACAGCATGGAATGGAGACGTTTGTTCATAGCTTTGGTAATTAGTGTTATCTGGGTAATATTTCAGATTAAACTGCACCTTATCAGTAGTTTAGCTCAAATAAAAGAAATATATATTTTATAGGTGGGTCGGATCAAGACCGAATAACGTTCTCACCAGGGAACAATCCGGAACAAATAGTGCTGGTGTGAAAACTCCTTAAAGTAATGTTTTAGGAGAAGGACCACATCCTTACTCCTTCTCCTCCTCCTTCTTTTTCTTCTCCTCCCTGTGTAACATCCCACTTACTCTCAGCTCATTATCATGCTGAACAACATCTCACTCATCTCCTCCTTTCTTCATCAATATTTACTTTAAACCATGGGGGGCTCAGCTTCATGTGCCACCTTGAATCCTCTTTGAACTCCTGCCCAACTGACTCCTGAGTTTTCCTCCTCATGCTGCAACATAGCGTGGTCCCTACTCGCTAACTGTACTATTCAAACTTTAAGCTAAACACACACTAGATGACTTTGAAAAGAGTCTGAAAAGACGTTTAACACCCTCTCACCTCTAAAGACAAGTCACAGACCTTTTACTCACAGACTTTTTACTCACAGACTTTTTACTCACAGACTTTTTACTCACATACTAAGATTTTGCAAAGACTGGGGAAGTTGCAGGGTCACTATTTGCAAGACTGCAACTAGATTCTTTCTAAGATTATTTCCCCATCATGCTTCTGCTGAAGTTTAACAGGAAGAAAAGCTGATAAACAATGGAGCAAAAACAAAAGCACCTTTTTGCGGTCTTCCTTTGTGTGTGCAGTGATTTGCTCAGAAAAACAGCACTCCATGAAAACCATGGTTTCCGAGCCATCACCAGAGTATCATCCATGTCTAGTTTTGCTACCATCGCTATCCTGGGCGTCACGTAGCTCTCCAATTGGTTGTTTAGTTCACGGAATTCGTGAGTTCATTCCTTGGCCCTAACCAATGAACCCAGGTAAACAATGCCGAAGAGCAGGTTTTTTGGATTTTAGCATAGCTATCTAGCTAGCTAATTCTCCTTCTGTCCTTCTTTCTTGTCCTACTCCAGCTGTTGGTAGGCGGTACGTCACAAACCCTGACTCCACACACAAACTGTCAAAACCACCCCTATCTTAACTTGTGCGCAAAAACCTCACTCGAGCAAAAAGAGACACTGCAGGCAATTTGCAGAGCGCGCGAGGACAACTGTGAATTCAAGAGAACAAAAACACCACAGTAAAATTAAACTCTGGAGCGATATTTTATTCAGCGCAAACATGATCCATTCCTTTTTTTTTTTGCTTACTCACAAGAAATAAATTCACACACGCAAACTGTTAAAACATGCAGGTTATTTTTTTCACGTGGTATTTTTGCACCCATGACTTTTGACATTGATGTGACGCCATACGCAACTAGACTCTAGCATGATTCTCATAATTTTATCCCAACATTGGAAATTTGTCTGCAACAGTAATAGCACTTAAAAATTGTTTGGTGTAAGGTCGAGATTAGACAAACTAAAAGTCTACTTGAGATCCACGATGAATCTTTTTTTTTAAATTGCAGAATTGTTTACAGCTCTGTTCTTATAATGATGGATCCCATTCTCCTCATACTCTAAACAAATCCCAAATATTAAAACACTGGGGAATGAGTTTGATGAAGATTTTGTTTCCTTGCATCATAACTGCAGGCCAAACACTGATAAAACAACTTTCCTCACATTGTACAGAGTGAACATCTTAGCTATGATGATCAACCTGCCTCCTGCCCCACCCTCATGTTTCCTACTGCAGTTCTTTCATGTGATCTAGGCAAGGGCCAGCATCCACCGCCAGCCCTGTTATCTGACAGGAGCTCATGTGTGCAGGAGGGCCTCAGCTGGTGTCTGCAGCATCAGAGGCCTCCCATGGGGGTTCAGCTCTAAAGCTGTTGTTGCTGATTGGTGGGTTCGTGGGTGGTTCCACACTGGGTCCCCCACACATTACACACTTTCAGTAATGGCTCAGGTTAAAGGTCCACGCTGGGAAAACACTGCCTTGGGAGAGTAGGAGGTCTCTAACAGCCTCAGAAAGCTTAACACAGCAGTCCACACACACACACACATTCACACACACACACACACACACACACACACACACACACACACACACACACACACACACACACACACGTACTGTACTCTCTTTTCATGCTATGACTCCATTTCCACAGTCCATATAATGAAGCCTCTTTAGAGCTTTATTTGACGCAAAAACAAACAGCATCAAACAAGGCCTCTGCATGTCAGCCTGTTCATTTCAAAGGCACACTTCCTTTGTGAGATGGGGTTTCATACTGGGTGCTGTTCTGTGGTTTACGTTGAGGTGGCATCTTATGTGGAGGTGGATCTATGGAACCATTCCTTCTGACATTTCATATCAAAATATTGCAATGTCGTACAGGAGTAAAATATAACACAAATGATACAATGTGAAAGAATCATATACAGCATACAGTGGTGCTTGAAAGTTTGTGAACCCTGTAAAATGTTATTTACAAGTCATAAAAGTAGATAAAGTAGATAAACAAATGAGACCAAAAAATTATACTCGGACATTATATTTATTGAGGAACATGATCCTATATTACATATATGTGAGTGGTAAAAGTATGTAGAGCAGTAGAGGCAATAGTATTGCTTTAACGGCCCTATTTATTCAATATTTATTAAATGTGTGTTTGTATTAAATATGTATTTGTTAACTAAATTAAGATCACTAAAATTTATTTTAATAAGATGTGGTGAATTTACCGCGCCATAATTAATTTGCATAAAGTTGAGAAAATGTCATGTCGCTTGTCGCTCTGCCACTTTGTCAGCTGTTGCTTTTGCATGTCGTGGCAACAAATCGCTCCCTGCCATAGGAAATGAATGGTCGCCTGACGCTTTGTCGCTTTCTAGTGTGAACGCAGGGTGAGACCCCCTCCACACGTATCGGGGACACGTACAGCGAGTGGACCTGCTGTTCACCAAACTACAGAGAACTTTTTCTTGAGGGTCTGTTACAACAATTTACTGCTGAACAAGACATTGTTTACTTCAGCAATGTATTTGTAAACAGTAAAACCGAAGGCTAAAAACATCCCCGTTTGTAAACTCACATGAGGCTCACTAGAGTGCAGGTACACGTAATAAAATAGGGTCCTAGCAAAAGTATCAAAATTTGGAATAAATATAAACATAAAATTAAAAATGACATTACACCTTAAAACAATATCCAAAAAAGCAGCTAATTTTGAAGATTTTGCTTTAACAGCAGAAAGTCGCTCTGCTCCCCAACTCTGGAATTCCTTACCACCTGACATAAGAAATATAAACTCACTTTAACAGTTTAAATCTGCACTCAAAACCCACATGTTTAAAATTAGCTTTTTTCCATGACTCAACTGCATTGTAATTAAATTACATTGTCATTTTTTAACTAGTTTTAAATCTTTATTTTATTTATTTTATTATTTTTTTATGCATTTTACACTCTTTGTACGGTGTCCTTAAGTGACAGAAAGGTGCATATGAAATAAAATTATTTATTATTTATAATTATTTATTATTATTATTATTATTATTATTATTATTATTATTATTATTATTATTATTATTATCATTAATTAATATGCAAGAGAATGAACCTTCATTAAAACACAAACCTCTCTCCTCATAAACCTGCAGAGGATGAGCAGGATACTGATGTTGAAAGTTCATTTTCATAATTACATGGAGCATCCACCAGTACGTGCTCATTAAAAAGGCCCATCTACTAATCAGAAAAGAAAATAAAGAAAACATTTCAGTACAGGAAGCTCCACAGAGGCTGCTTTGGATGTAAATGCTTTCAGAGAAAAAAAAAAACTTGCACCGAATCTCACACATGACAGCTGGCTCGATATGCCCCAGTTTATGAGAATCATAAACATGCTGTGTTCATTAATTATTCAGATAATTCAGCATTATGCATTTATGTAATTTGTGATAAAATATAAATGTGCTTATTTTGCGCACTCACAAACAGTCTCATTATGTGAGATGCAGGGAATGTCAGTCATGAGTCAAATGTGCATTTTTGCGCTTTTCTCTGCATTTCTCTCCTCAGAGTCTTTGAAGCAGAATCTAACAGTTCTCACAGAGCTTCACTTCACTTTCTCTGAGTGTGATAAAAGCTACTCCTGATAAAAATAGAGAGGTAGGCTGAGTGGGAGAGGAAAATGTGGAAAAAAAAAAGCAGAAAAGGTGAAAATGGGAGAGGGGTGCAGCTTCTCCTTCATGGAGGAGTGCCGGTGCTTAAAATGAAAGAGAGAAAAGTGAAAGGGTGTAGCAATAGGGTGCAGCTTCAAAGGCAGAGGGGTCCTGGTAGCTGAGAGCCAGAGGCTGGGAGAGAAATCGTGATGAGGGAGAAAAAGGAAGGGGGGTTGAAGGGCTGGCATCATATTTTTCTGACATCTGTCCAGAACATGAAAAGAGGAGGGCTTGGAACTTACACATTTCTCCTCCCTTTGAACAAATCAGCTCAGAAGTCTGAATTCTTCATTCAGAACTGCATAATTAACTCAATGCCACATGACTTTCCCAACGCTATTAGATCTGTCTGTCTGTTGGGAGTGAGAGACAGACACTGGATGGGTTTGTGAAGGAGGAGAGTGGCAGTTTTGACATTAGACAAATAGGCAGAATTATTAATGATTTGGGATTAAATTCCCTGCAGTCAAAGAATAAAGATAAATAATAGAAAACTCTCTGGCTGAAAATCAAATTTGCATTCTTTTACCCCATCACTGAATGCTTGGTGTTATAAATTATTATCTAATTATTTGGTCACAAAGTATGCATGTATAACTATAGCTAACTGCAACAGTGCTCATATTTTTATGTTGTTTTATTTGCAGATAATGTCATACAGCACAGGCTGAACTACAGCTTTGAAAAAAATAAGGGACCACTTAAAAATAAGAGTTTCTTTGATTTTACCAAATTGAAAACTGTAATATAATCATGAGCACAAGATGGATGAGCACAAGCCATCAAACTAAGCTGAACTGCTTCAATTTTTGCACCAGGAGTGATTAAAACCAGGGTTATTCCACCAAATACTGATTTCTGAACTCTTAAAACTTTACGAATATAAACTTGTAGTATTTGCATTATTTGAGGTCTAAAAGCTCTGCATCTTTTTGTTATTTCAACCATTTCTCATTTTCTGTGAATAAATATTCTAAATTACAGTATTTTTAATTGGAATTTGGGAGAAATGTTGTCTGTAGTTTATAGAATAAAACAACAATCTTCATTTTACTCAAACATAAACCTATAGTAAAATCAAAGAAACTGATTCAGGAAGTTGTTTTTTGTTTGAATTGTTTCCAGAGCTGTGTATTTAAGACATCCAGAAACAAAGCATTGCTGCCAAAAACTGAATGGTCAACATGTCACATCCTTGTGTGCTTATAAATAAGGGTTAATAATCTACAGTTACAGTAGATACAAGCACCACAAACATAACTGTTTGCACTCATCCTACTGCGTGGCGTATACACAAGCAGGACAGTTACATTTTGGCACTTTTTACTGGTTGTTTTTATTCTGTGTTGTTCTTTATTGTCGTTGGAAGCCTTTTTTTTATTTGCTGTTTCTAGAGTAAAATTCACTGCACTTTAAACACCTGTACAAACCTCAGGAAGATATTAGGACTAATTCTCTTATCATGGGTGTGTTTTGAGTTTACTGTGAAATAAACCAATCAGTGTGTCACTAAATATTCCAGGTGTGCCTTGACTTTGGTGAATTGGTACTTAAATGGTGCAGCTACAGCTACCTGGACGTGTCCAACGTTTCTCCTCAGAGATACTGTCCAAGCAGGTCATTTTACAAAGGTACAGTAATATGACAATGACCTATTTTTTGTGTTGATATATAATAACAATATTTTATTTTGTATTCTGCCACACGCTATGGGTTTGTGCACTGCTGCATGTGAATGAGTGCGTAACAAGTTGCACAAGAAAATCACTGCCAAGATAGCAATGAACGTATGTCTAGGTTTATTTCAGTCAGTGGCACACCAGTGTTTTCCATTGCCAAGGTAGCAATAAACCAATAATTTACCTGAACACACCTTACCTCTAGACCACCTTGCCCATCTGAATAGATAAATATATTTACAAGCACCACTGCTATTTTAATGGTGCGCAAAAAAAAGAAAATATTGGCACGGTGTAAGAAAACATTTAACATCAGGACATGCCTTGCATAGTGGTTAGGGTCCCATAAAAACAACAAAATAAGAAGAAAAAGATTATTTCACTCGACTAATTCCAGGAACATTTTCTCCTTTTCTGAAACCCAAACAAGACCAAGCTAAAACACCATAATTCATTGATAACAACCACATAAGCAGCCTGTGTGAGGTGGGTTGATGGTGTGTGGTGATGATTCAGTTACACAGTTTACATAATGCTAATTACAGGCTATTAGCTTCTAGAACTCAAAGAGCGCTACAATTATCCTTGTACAAAGCTAAAGAAGCAAACACCAGACATGCCTGATTGACTGACTACATTTGTGTAAAGGGTAAATGTACCTAAATTAGATTTTTAGGGTGAACTATCAATTTAATGATATAGATAATACAAAGAGCCTCTCAAAGAGGCCTTTTCACTGCTCACTGAGCCAGCTAAATGTCATCTTCACATAAGTGGTGAGGCTTAATAAAGTGTAGAAGACCTTTCTAGCTGACCTTCCCGACACTAGAATCAATACAGCATCACAGAGACGCAATCACAATTTAGCAAAGCTTAATCATATTAAAAGGAGGGTTCAATACAGGGAAATAAAATAAAGAATGATAAATAGTGCAACAACTTAAAAACAATCAAACAAACAACTAATCAACTGATATTTATGTACATAATATTGGTGCACTGAGAAAATTACACCACTTAATATTGTAAATTTGTAGCTGCATAACTATTAATATGGAGTCTGTCCCCCTTTTGTAGTTATAACAACTGCCACTCTTCTGATAAGACTTTTTACAAGGCATTGGAGTGTGTCTGTCAGAATTTTTGTCCATTAATTTGGGGCGTGACGAGATCGTGTGCCACGAGATCTTGCGAGACTAAAGGATTAATTATCTCTTTGAAATTTGCACAGGTAACCAAAACAAATGTTTGATCATTTTGGGCAGCAAACAGCAGCAAAAAGAGATCCACACACACACACACACAAACACAAATACACATGCCTTTCTGTATCTGCTGACTTTAACATGTTCCATGTTCCATTATTCACATGGTCCACCTCTATTCCATGGTGGAATAAAGACAAAAAAAAAACCCTTCCAATTAAACAGTAGTACTACGCTGGAATTCACTGAGCTCTTTAGAGCCACCCATACTTTCACTGATGATTGTATTATGCAGACTGGTTTAAAGACTTAATAGGACCTAATGGGACTGATTTAAAACATCTGAACTCAATTATTTTGTCTATACATAACATTAAATTGAACTAATATATGAATATGATATATATAAAAAAGTGATGAAGAGAGTTGATATTAAAATAGTGCACAGTCAGTGTGAAGCTCTGTTAAATGATATCTAATATCAGTAATGCAAACTTGTCAAGTCTCTCCGAAGTTGCGCAAGTCTACCGCATATCAATAACGGCTCCCTGATGCCAGATAAAATCTCCTGGAATCTAGAACGAGCCACAAACGTACACTTAGGCAACGACTTTTTTCCCAATCGCGTGTGTGAAAGAGAAGAAGGGTGTTTTTTTCCCTCCAGGACAGGATGCATTTTACTACTGACTACTCTAAAGTATATCCATGTCTGGTAAAAGTAAAAACCTATGAAAGTCTTGCCCACTGTACAGTATGTAATAGTGGTGTTAGCAATTCGGCAAGGGATGGGGGGGTGGGGTCACAGTCCAGGTTCAGGGGTACCTCCCTGAAATTAATTTTTGCAACTTGGGATGTCTGGTAATGGAACCCAGCAAGCAGTTTTAGTACCAATTTCAAATCCACTTGAACTTTCTCTGCAAGAGGGATAGGCCTGTGTTATTTACTGTGCGTGTGCATGCACGTGTGTGTGTGTGTGTGTGTGGTAGATATGCTCATCCCTCTGTCATCGTCTTCACTCTGCTAAATCCTATTGTCTTCCATTATGCACTACCTGCAGGGGATAAGCTGCAGGGATCCCCCACATACTCAGACACTAGAGGAAAAAATAATAAAAACAGTAGGGGTGGAATGAGTGGGGGGTAGGTGGGTGAAGTTGGGAGAGCGCTAGAGAACAAAGAAAAAACAGAGATTGTATTGAGAGTTTTTGTATTTGTCTTTGCACTGAACTGTTTACCATGTAGAACTTACAGCACATTTTATGCCCATGTCCTCATTTCAAGGCGTCATAACATTTAGGACACAGGGCTTCACAAGTTTATGTGGATATTCTGATGTTTTTAAATTAGTACTGTCAACATTATAGCGTTAATGCACGCAATTAATTTGAAATCAGTAACGCCTTCCTTTTTAACACACGTTAATTATGCCCCCATAATTAAGTTTGACCCCAACTTCCGTTGTAATCTGCCCCATTCTTGCATTGCTGATCAACCTGGAGCTCGTGGACCTGCTGTGCTGCATCATGGACTGCCTGCTGCTGCTGCTGCTGCTGGTGTGCGCACGTCCAAACTCTACACCTACAACTCATTCGGTCTCTTTCCAATGCTTTTGTCATGCATTCTTTATTCCAGCTACCCATGTTGTTTTTTTCTCCCCTGAAACATACAAGTATATACTAGCATTTTAACTGACACTGCTAATATAAAAATAGATACATTTTACATTTCTTACATTTCTATATTTATTTACATTTAAATATCCACTAGAAAACTAGAAAACAGCTTCTGACAGCTGGAAAGTCTTAAGAGATGTTTTTTGCTTATCTATAAACAACATTAAACAACATAATGTTACAGATAAACAAGAATAACAAAGCAGTAAAAGAATGTTAGGAATATAATTAGATCAATAAAGATAGCATGAGTGACAAAGTGATTGACAGGTCATATAAGATTTCAAAACTGATGAAAAACAAAGCTGAGAAGTATTTAAAAGAGCTAGAGTTCCTGAAAGAAAGATGATGTGAACAGATGAGGTCAAGATTTATTTGCATCAGAGTGACGGCAAAAGCAAAATGGGGAGACAAAAAAAAAGAAAAGATAAATCTACAGCTCTGTAAAACGTGGTGGTGGTTGTGTTACGCCCTGCATCTGTATCGTTGCCACAAGTCCCAGCTTAGTTATATTAACTCAAATTGAAGGATAGCAAAACTAAACTTAAGATGTACAGAAATATCTTCTCAGCTGAAGTTCAGGAAAACATTGCAAACAGAAAGAGAGAGAGAGAGAGAGAGAGAGAGAGAGTTTCCCTGTTTATTTGCTTATTCTGAGAAACATTCAGAAAACAACAGCTCTGAGCTCTCCTGCCTTAGAGATAAAAATGGAATGACAAAAGGCAGCAACAGAAGTCTCTCAGAGGAATGGCAGAATTGTGCTTTTCCACCTCCTTTTGGAACAGCAGAACATGCTGTCACACACTGCTCCTAGAGCTGCCACATAACACAGCTGCCACACATACAGGGACACTATTAACTGCAGACAAATCACTCAGGGCCAAAACAGAACTACAGAATACTTCCTTCTAGCACAATAACTAACCCAGTTTATAGTCAACTTAAAGGGATGTGATCTGTAGCTGTATACCAGAGCCTAGGCTGCGTAACTGAAGGCTGTTTCAAAATGAGTAAACCTTGCAAACGGGACATGCAAACGTTTGGAGCGATTCCCGAGGCTGCAACTGAAATTTCCTTGTATAGATAATACAGTTTTCCAGTCTAGGACATTGTTTTCATATAAAGACTGCATGAACTGGGGAGTGAAAGGTATGCTTTCGCACTACAACATAATTTTCATTAAATATACTGTATTTTTCACGCTATAAGGGACACTAAACATTTTCCCCAAAATAGACAGTGCACCAGTGTATAATTTCTACTAAACAGGTTCTAAATAGGAGTAAAGTCACTCTGCTGAAATACAGTGTTATACAGGAGTTTCAGTATAGTTTCTCCAGCACCGAGGCTGGAGCAGCATTAGCATTAGCTGCTAACCACAGCGCTAGCTCTTTCGCAGTTCAGAGGGGAGTATACCGGACTGTACCCAGCTTGTTTACCGTAGCACTGCTGCTAACCGCGGCTAGCGCTGCTGCTAACCGCACTGTTGAAAATATTGAAAATCTAAGCTAACTCTAAAAAAGGGAAGTGCTTTTCAAGAGAGAAATCTGTGTAGATTACTGAGTGACACCCCTGTTCCTTACTATTTCGCTCATAATCCAGTGCGCCTTATGTATGAAAATAGACCAGAAAATACGTTCACTGATAAAATAGTCTGTAAAATACAGTAAGTGTGAAAAATGGCCCACAAATGCTTTAATCAGTTTACAACTACTGCATAAGTGAACCCAGAGAAGCACTTTAGATTCTTCCTACAATACAGTATGAATACAAATGAACAATACTCAGCTCACAGATTAGAGAGAGAGAAATACACACAGACAGACACTGGGTGATGACGTGCTCTGTACGCACTACTGTATCACTCTTCAGAAAGTGCCAGTGAAGAGTGCCAGTGACTATAACGTTCATGATTAGTGTGATCACTGTCAACTCAGCTGCTGCTTGTGTTACAGTCTGGTACAACAGTGTGAGTGTAAGTTTCCCAAAAAAAAACACACACAAGTTCCTCTCTATCTGTAACACTTTCTCTCTCATCCACTCTCTCTTTCTCCTTCTCTCTGAACTGGTCTCTCTTGTCACTTTCTCTTCTACCTATATCACTCTGTATGTCCCCCTTTTTGGCCTCTTGTTCTCATTCCAATTTTTTTATCACGCTTTCTGTCTGTTTGTCTGTCTGTAGCATACCACCAAATCTGTTAAACATGGTGGTTTCTGTCACTCTCTCTTCTCTTCCTGTTTTCTTTTTAGCTATATATTGTATTTCTCTTTGTGTCGCCCTTTTTGCCGGCTTGCTGTCTCTTCTGTTTTCTTTTCCCTCTTTCTTTCTTTCTTTCTTTCTTTCTTTCTTTCTTTCTTTCTTTCTCTCTCTCTTTCTCAGAAAAAGCAGAAAACCACTTGAAACCTGATTTTTAGTTTTTTAAGATTGTATTGAGATTGACTTCAATAGTCTGGACAGCAGAAAAACACATAAAACATGAAGTTTAGTATTTCACAGTGACCAGAAACTGAATCCCAGTCTTTCACAAAGTGTGGTAGCTGACTGGAAGTCAGTGAGTGGTGTTACTCTCTCTCTTTCTATCTCTCTCTCTCTCTCTCTCTCTCTCTCTCTCCGTCTCTCTGTCATTATTTAATTAGGCAGCAGGGCAGAGGGTCTCTGATTGCTTCATGCTGGTTCTCCTCTGTCCTCTGTGCCTGTGTCTCAGGGCGACTGCAGTCATATTTAAATGACCTGCAGCAACAATAAAGCAGAGCTCTGCAGCAAACCTGTACAAAGAGACAAATCTACACATATACATCCATCAGCAACATGCAGGATTTAAGGAAAATTCTAAAAAGATCCAGAAGGTGTTTTATAACTATGTGTAGTTCTAGCTGAGCAGGCATATGAGCTGTTGTAGTATGCCTGCAGGCAGTGCGGTATTCCTAGCCAGTATGTGTATGTGTGAGTGGGTGTCTTATCTACTCTCATTAACTGTAAGAGTGTCACAGAGGACAGTACAGTCGTCAGCATCCCGTCCTTCAGAAGCTTTTAAACAAATGCCTGACAGCATATTCGCATATACCCTAAACAAGCTCAGCCGGGACTCCACAGCCACATTGTTCACTTGTCCAATTGTGCAACCCTGTAGCTGCATCCTGCATGATGCAGATAAGTGATGAATAAACGATAGTGGTGGTTCTCTGCAATACAGCTGGCTGTACACATAGCTGAGGAATTCTCCTCCGACATATTCAGCAACAATTACACTACAATTAGTCTACAATTAGTTAAGCCAGTCATCATAACAGTGGAATACATAAATAACTTGCAGTGTACTGCAGCACACATACACACTGTGGCGTGAGGAGGCGGGGGAGTTGGTCCGCCCACGCCAACACGCTCAGTTCTGCCTGTCCCCAGCTGATCTGCGGTCCGGACTGATTAGCAGATCAGCCGGGACAGGCATATCAACTCAGCCTGAGCTCACTCCAGAGGACGGCACGAGAGACTGCACTGGAGAGCTGAGAGGGCTGAGGCTGCACAGACTCTAAAAAAGAAGAAACGAATAAACTCTAGAGCCCCACTGGGCCATGTTTATTTAAGTTTGTTTTGGGTGTGGTGGAGGGCATTTTTAAGCCGAAATAAAGGTATGTTCTGAGTTAATTCACTCCTCGTGTCTGTGTGTCTATCTGCGCTTCCTGCTGCCGGGTCACAGTGGTCACGCCCCCATCCCCAGGGGCGCGCCACACTGGTGGAGAATGCGGGTACCGCCCCTTTTGGGCGGGGTCCAATGACCCGGTGGGCAGGAAGCCGCGGAGTGGAGCACGGCGCGGGGTTGTGTTGAGCTCAGGTCATACCTTTGTTTGGCCGCCCGAAGCCACCCCGCAGTTTTTGTTTTGCCATTTAATTCAAAAAAAAAAAAAAAAATAAATAAATAAATAAATAAATAAATGCCTCGCGGGAGAAAGAGAGGGAAGCCCGCCCCCGGCTACTCACCACTCTGCTCCGGTGACGCAGGGGATTTCCCCTTCGCCTTCCTCCTACTCGAGGAGGAGCCCGTGCCGAGGGAAATGGCAGCGGGGTTCTCGGAGTGGCTCCACCAGCGCCTTGAGGAGGGCCGCGAGGAGCGACGGCAGCGGCAGTGGACGCCTCGCCCCGAACTCGGCTGGTGTGAGTGGTGTCCTCAACCCAGACACCGAGAGGCGGACTGCGCTCACACCGGCCCGGACTTCTGCTGCTGCTGCGTCTTCCCGGAGGAGGAGGACGAGCTCTGCGACTCTCTGCCCGGGCGGAGGCCTGACTCCGCCCTGCCTCTCCGGCGGGACCCGCCGGCGGCCGAGACGGAGTCGTGGAGGAGGGAGAACGGCCACGAGGCCGACCCAGAGCCGCGAGCCACCGCTCAGCCTCCTGCCCTGGGGCTACAGAGAGCCGCCGCTGCTCCCAGCCCGGCCCCGCGAGCCTTCGCTCAGCCGCCTGCCTGGGCGCTACAGAGAGCCACCGCCGCTCCCAGCCCGGCCCCACGAGCCGCCGCTGAGCCTCCTGCCCTGGCCCTACAGAGAGCCGCCGCTGCTCCCAGCCCGGCCCCGCGAGCCTGCCCACGAAGAGCTGCCGCTCCACCCGTTCCGGTGCAACGAGCCGCCGCTCCACCCGTTCCGGTGCAACGAGCCGCCGCTCCACCCGTCCCGGTGCCCCGAGCAGCCGCTCCACCCGTCCCGGAGCTACCGAGAGCCGCCGCTCATCCAGCCCCGGAGCTACCGAGAGCCGCCGCTCATCCAGCCCCGGAGCTACCGAGAGCCGCCGCTCATCCAGCCCCGGAGCTACCGAGAGCCGCCGCTCATCCAGCCCCGGAGCTACCGAGAGCCGCCGCTCATCCAGCCCCGGAGCTACCGAGAGCCGCCGCTCATCCAGCCCCGGAGCTACCGAGAGCCGCCGCTCATCCAGCCCCGGAGCTGCCGAGAGCCGCCTCACCTCCCGCCGCGGGGCTGCCGAGAGCCGCCTCACCTCCCGCCGCGGGGCTGCCGAGAGCCGCCTCACCTCCCGCCGCGGGGCTGCCGAGAGCCGCCTCACCTCCCGCCGCGGGGCTGCCGAGAGCCGCCTCACCTCCCGCCGCGGCGCTGCCGAGAGCCGCCTCACCTCCCGCCGCGGGGCTGCCGAGAGCCGCCTCACCTCCCGCCGCGGGGCTGCCGAGAGCCGCCTCACCTCCCGCCGCGGGGCTGCCGAGAGCCGCCTCACCTCCCGCCGCGGGGCTGCCGAGAGCCGCCTCACCTCCCGCCGCGGGGCTGCCGAGAGCCGCCGCTCATCCAGCCCCGGAGCTGCCGAGAGCCGCCTCACCTCCCGCCGCGGGGCTGCCGAGAGCCGCCTCACCTCCCGCCGCGGGGCTGCCGAGAGCCGCCTCACCTCCCGCCGCGGGGCTGCCGAGAGCCGCCTCACCTCCCGCCGCGGGGCTGCCGAGAGCCGCCTCACCTCCCGCCACGGCGCTGCCGCGAGCAGCCGCTCCGCCCGTCCCGGTGCCACGAGCCGCCGCTGCGCCTGTCACGGCGCCCAAAGCCGCCGCTCCTCCTACCGCGGCGCGAGCCTTTGGCTCAGAGGCTGGGAGGTGGGCTGCCATCTCCCCGGGCCCCATTCTGGAGAGGGGGGCCCTAGCGAACGAACTGCGTCCCCCGCTCTCCTCACCCTGCCTCTCTTCGTTCGCTCCAGTCACCAGGTCACGCCTCACCTTCGACCATGGTGGCTGGAAGCTTAGGGGGAGGGACTGTGGCGTGAGGAGGCGGGGGAGTTGGTCCGCCCACGCCAACACGCTCAGTTCTGCCTGTCCCCAGCTGATCTGCGGTCCGGACTGATTAGCAGATCAGCCGGGACAGGCATATCAACTCAGCCTGAGCTCACTCCAGAGGACGGCACGAGAGACTGCACTGGAGAGCTGAGAGGGCTGAGGCTGCACAGACTCTAAAAAAGAAGAAACGAATAAACTCTAGAGCCCCACTGGGCCATGTTTATTTAAGTTTGTTTTGGGTGTGGTGGAGGGCATTTTTAAGCCGAAATAAAGGTATGTTCTGAGTTAATTCACTCCTCGTGTCTGTGTGTCTATCTGCGCTTCCTGCTGCCGGGTCACAGTGGTCACGCCCCCATCCCCAGGGGCGCGCCACAACACACATACAGTATGTTCCAAAAAACACACTTCCAGTGCTCAAGAGCTTGTAATTGCTGGGGGCTTTATTCCCCTCTAGTGGCTGCTTGACAATGAGCAAGGTGACTTCGGCTATGTTTAGACCGGCAGGTCAAATCTGATTTTTAAAATTGCTAGATTGCATTTGAATTCATTTTTGATAGTCTGGACAGCAGAAAAACGACATGGAATCAGATTTTTACTATACTGAGATAGTATTTTAACTGATTTTTGGTATTCTGGATAGCAAAAAATACCATAAAATCAGATTTTTAGTATATTGTGATTGTTTTCGGATTGATTTTTAATAGTCTGGGCAGCAGAAAACCCTATGAAATGTGAACTTTAGTAAATCAAGATTGTATTCGGATAGATTTTTGATATTCTGGACAGGAGAAAAACACATGAAATCTGATTTTTAGTACATCAAGGTTGTATTCAGAATAATTTTTGTGTGTGGTACAGCCAAATACCACATAAAATCAGATTTTTAGTATATCACGATTGTATTCCAATTGATGTTTGAAAGTCTGGACAGCAGAACATCACATGAAATCTGATTTTTATTATATTGAGATAGTATAGTATTTGGACTGATTTTTGGTAGTCTGGACAGCAAAAAATACCATAAAATATGATTTTTAGTATATTGTGATTGTTTTCGGATTGATTTTTACTAGTCTGGACAGCAGAAAACAACAAAAAATCTAATGTTTAGTTTATTAAGATTGTTTCTAGATTGATTTTTGGTAGTCTGGACAACAGAAAAATACATGAAATCAGATTTTTATTATATCAAGATTGTATTCGGATTGATTTTTGATAGTCTGGACAGCAGAAAACCAAATGAAATCAGATTTTTAGTATATTGAGATTGTATCCAGATTGATTTTTGATAGTCTGGACAGCAGAAAACCACATTAAATCTGATTTTTGGTAAATCGCGATTGTATTCGGATTGATTTTTGATATTCTGGACAGGAGAAAATCAAATGAAACCAGATTTTTATTATATTATGATTGTATTTAGATTTATTTCAATAGTCTTGACAACAGAAAAACACATGAAATCAGATTTGTAGTATATTAAGATTGTATTCAGAATGATTTTTGATAGTATGCACAACAGAAAAACACATGAAATCAGATTTGTAGTATATTAAGATTGTATTCAGAATGATTTTTGATAGTATGCACAACAGAAAAACACATGAAATCTGATTTTTAGTACATCAAGTTTGTATTCAGAATCATTTTGTATAGTCTGGACAGCAGAACATCACATGAAATCTGATTTGTAGTATATCTAGATTGAGATTTGAGGTTCTTTTCACATTTGGAGGTGGTCTGAAATGCATTACAATCAGATGGGCACTCTGGCTGCTTAAATCTAGAGTTCATCCTAACAGAGTAACCTACATATGCTGCAACACACCACGAAGGGAGAGCCTCAGCCTCAGCAGAGCAGTAGAAAATATGGGGGGAGGGGGGGTGCCCTACTGCTCATGGCATTCAAACTGACCTTTAGAACAGTCACTTGCATTTCCATGACACAATCAGATGAGACAGAAGCCCTTCTCTGTGGGCACGTGCCCCAGCATTCCTCATGCCAACCACCATGACCTCGACAGATGATGGCCACCAGGAGCCCCACCAGGATATGCTTAGCTTTCACATTCGCTCTTGGCACCAGAAATGGGAACATGGCAGTGGACGCCCCTGCTTTGACTTTACACTTCTTTTTTTTTCAGTGGAGCGAGACTAGATAAGTGCTACTGAATATATTCATCTGTGGGGGAGAAGTTTAATGCCATCACTCAGTTCTGCTTCAAAGCCATGGCTGGAGAGGCATCGCGTCATGAATATTCATGATTTCCATGCAAATACAAACAATATTGTTTAGCGATTAAAGTTTTCACACTATTCCCTCAGCATCGGCAGGTCTCGGCAGTGAGCAGATTACAAATCACACACGGCTCTGCTAATTTACATGGAGGGGCTGCGCTTGATCACTCAGCTGTCAAGGCCGACAATCACTACATTTCAGGACCGCTTCAGACGACGTACGCATACTAGCCGCTCACTCAATATCTGCATGAATATTGAACAGATTCCAGATTTTAGGTGTTAGCTGCACCATTAGTACACAGTTCACAGATACATACTGTACTGATTAATTTTCTGCAGGACACCAGCCAGTGAAACAGATTGCACACATTTATTCAGAAGGTCAGAACACAGAATTTCTTATGCTACAGTGCCAAGCGTGTGCATAAGGGTGCACAATTATTATGCGGAAAACTGAAAAAGCAGACCTTTTACCATACTGCTGGTGTTCTTCTCACAATCCTGCTACTGCTTCAGGGTTGGACACACTAAACAAAGCACTGAATCCACATAATGTTGGGAGAAATGAGTTCAGTGTAGGTTTAGAGTAAATATTATTTTAATTACACCTGTGTGTTAAAAGGCCTAATGGTAGGAGTGTGACGAGGCACTAATATCAAGAGACGAGACGAGACACAATACTGGGTTCACGAGAAAGAGACGAGACGAGATTTAAAGAAAATGTCAAAAATGAAAAATGGCTGAGTTTTATTTGACAGAATCATATAAAGCAAACTTACCAGACTGGTTTCACTCACACATTGATTTTATAAGAAATAGAAATAAGAATAAAAACTAAAAAATAAAACTTTTCTAGATCTTATATAGTGTAAACAATAATTGCAAACCACAACCAGTCAGATTAAGCTTATGGTTTGTGTTTATTTCTCCTAAATCTCTTGTAATTTAACTATGCATAACCATAACCAGTCATATTAAGACTATGCTTGAAGTGCAAACAGAGACAGTACATTTTTTTAAATACAGTACAGAGCTAAGGGATTAGTACAACTGCCTATAAAACAGTCACGTGTAGGATTTACTTACAGTATTTACATATGGTTTGTGTCTTGTTGGTCACTCTGTTACCGTTTATTGTTTCCACTGGAGCCAAAATGCAGCCAGACATACAACTTAAAAGTAGCAGAAGCATCTTCTATGCAAATTTTCCTCTTCTGCTGAGAGCTGCTCTTACTGCTCAGCCACCACACCCGCTGCTATCGCTACTGTCTTGCTACTGTCCTGTTTGAAAAGTCCACATTAAACCCACAAGACAGGTTAAAGCTTGACGAGAAATATCGAGATCTCGTCACACCCCTACCTAACGGTGGATAAACTGTTAGTGCTTTTCCAACAAAAGAACTCTGGTTCTTAAACCAGTTTTGTTCGAGCTTATAAGAACCGTAATGCTTTTCAGTGAGCCAGCCCACGTCTCAACCAGTTTTAGTGGAACCGCCAAAATGTCACATTATACATCATCAACAGAGAGGGTTAAACAGCGGCAGTGAACAGACGCAGAATAACCTAATATCCTTCGGTTCCAACTGCAAATGAATGTTCTAGGTTTCGGAACTTTCTTTTGTTGGTGGAAACACAGCAAACGGTTCAAAATTTAATAGGTTTGTGAACCAGAATGAGTTCCATATCAGTGTGCCTAAAAGCTTTATCTTTCACCTAACTTATATACTTATTATTATTTCTAATTTTACTCATTTTATTCCCAATTTGGGAGGCTATTCACCTAATCCCCATTCATTTGTTCATTCATAAAGGAACCAAAAAGACCAGCACATACGTCCTCCATCTCATGTAAAGTCAGACTCCGCCTCTTTACTAACTTATGCTGATGCAGCATCACTGAGTAACCAGTTTGCTCTGAGGAAAGCACCAGATCCCCAGCTCCACTACAACAGCTAACGGGTGCCTGCACCATCTACCCACCCAGAGAGAGAAAGACCAGTTTTGGTCTCTTGGACTTTGGCTGCTGATGGAAACCATGATCCAAGATTCAAACCAGTGATCCACAGATCACAGTGACCTCGCCTTTGACCAAATCAAGAGGTTTTCACATCTTTAATAAGTGTCCATATCATGCAAAGTAGCACTCATTAGGTCTCTTTCAAATACTGCATGGCTTCATCTTCTTTAAATCATTTTCTTTTGTACAACACTATAACTTATGGTTTACAAACATATACAATGGGAAAGACTGCAGCAACTGATTAACAACATCCATACACATTCACTTTGAATGCCACTTAAAAAGACTGGAACACACCTTTTCAAAGCAGATTTTTTTATGGATTCTTTAGAAAAGCCACACTGGCACTATATAGAACCATGGGAACTCAACAAGCCAACTGACGTGAAAAAAAGGAGTTCTTCGCCTGGTTCGGAAAACCTTTTGTAAATAGTTTGTCACAGAACTTTTTGTTTAGACTGTCTCCCTACAGGATGATATACTCACTTTTGACCAGCAAATAAGCTTGTGTGTAGTGCGGTTAGCGGCTAATGCTAAAACTGCTCCAGCCTTGGTGCTGGAGAAACCTCATTGAAACTCCTTTATAATGCTGTAATTAAGCGAAGTGGCTTTACTGCTCCTTACAACCTGACTAGTGAAATTCATACATAAGGCGCACACCGGATTATAAGGCGCACTGACAGTTTTTTGGGAAATTTTAAGTGTGCCTTATAGTGCGAAAAATACGGTACTCATATGCTGCAATTTCTCCTCACACTTACAGGATTTTTTTTGTCAAAAAGTAATGTAAATTTGCAACAGTAGCACAGATAAATGAGTCATATTAGCATGGCTGGTAGCAACAGACAGGGATACTGTAGACTTGGGTCTTATTACTATTATGTTAATGATGCTGGTGATTTTTTTTTTATAATAATTAGTGTTCTGAAGTTGAGTAACATGTATATGATGCGATAATCATGCCTTTAGGAGCTAGCATAACTGCTGAACAAGCCATGAAAAAGAACTGCAGTGAACTAATGAGCAATTAAGAAGCTACCAGTCCAGCTCTGTAACTACTAACCCATGGCAATTACACCCAGAACTGTATGACCCCAGCCTGCTAGCCCTGCTTCACAAAATGTAATGTAGCACTTGAAGGACAGGCAAGCGCTGGGGAATCGTTGAAATTTAATCCAATGACAGCGTATCCAAATTACACTCGCACACACACTTGAATTTAATAATTAATTTGGCTAATTTTCTAATGTGTCAGTCAGAATGTTTTATCAAGCCTCGGAAAGCGGGCGCCTCTAACTGCACAATTTACATTTCGATTTGAGCCGTGTGAAACTGGAAAGGCTTTTCCCCCAAGAACGACTCTCGTAGCTCGTGTTTCACACATCAGAGTGACAGTGTGTAGGACCGCAAGCTACAGACTGCCACAAACTCCTCACTGCCTGTCACTCCACATGTGACATGAACACTTTTATGGAGGGAATGAGCTCGTTCTCTTCCCCTCTCACCCCAACTAACCAACAGCTGACAGCACAGCTTACACACAGACAATCACCCCGCTAAATTAGCCATCCGCCAAGAGATGGCCTGAGGACAGTGGTGTGTGATTCTAAGGGTGGGTATGATTCATGAACAAGGACCCTCATTTCATTTGGACATTGAGGAATTGCTGCTGGAATAACACTTTTTATCTCTAATACAGGCTAACAGGGGGAACTTTTAACTTTTAAAGTACAGTCAGGTAATGCATAGTCAGTTAAAGTCAAACATTTTCACAGCTATTTGCAAAATTGGCTTCAGGAATTATAGCCATATTTCATGTTTACAGTCCCTTCATGTTTTAGGCTCAAAAATCATTGGGCTAACTATTGTAACTAATCATAAAAACAATGAAAATATTTAATACTGTCTGACTGAAATCTAAATTCCATCCACAGACATCACCAAATTCTGAGTTTCTTCCTATAAAAAGCTTCACCAGCTGCCTTCAGTTGCCACTTGTTTGTGGGTGTTTTGTATTTGGTAAGAAACAAAAAGCTGAAGTGTGTTAAGGTCAGGTGACTAATTTGGCCATTTAAGAACATTTTTTTGGCTTAAGAATCTCTTGGATTTATAACATGTTTTATCTGGGTCATTATGCATAATAAACACCATTAAACCAGGCAGTCTCATCAAGACTGTTTCTTTACCTTATAAATAATTATATGGTCTTCAGTGGTCATCCAGTTTGTTACTTTGTTTTATAAATGTATCAAACTGTTGTTTTTTTTTAGTTTAAAGATGGGCACTTGCATCAGTATCTCTTTGGATTGCACACTAAAAGTTCCCAGAGTGTACCCAATAGCTTGTAATCTTTGATAATTGCTTTTATGGCTGTAAGAATTAAAAATCTTTGCAAAAAATAATTTCATTCCTAAACAGTAAGTGCAATGTTTTGATAAACCATTTAACAAAACTGAAAATACACAATTAAGTTGCATCTTGTGAATAATCAAAATTACAATACAAATCAAATCATGTCTACTTATATAAGCATTACACAACCAAAGTAAAGGGTAACCTTCACATTTCAAATGATCCAACTACTTTAAAATATGTAAAAAATAAAATAACAGAAATATCATCTCCATTTCTGATTAAGTTTACTGTGCAAAGGTAGAGACAGAGTAGCTTTTAATATAAGAACAGGATATCACACTATTGTCCTGGGGACTTGGACTAAAAAATGTCTACTCACTGATTTTTTTTTTTTGACAAGACAGATTGAGGCACAATTCTTCAGTGATGGAGGGGAACATATAGTTTGATATATTTCAAACATTTCCACTTTATTTTAATATCCAAACAACCACTGAACCAGTCTACATTCTTATTATAGTGAGTAGAAAAATATAAAAAAAAGCTTTGCCTCGCAGTGCATGAATCTCACCACCATACTGAAAAGATTTTTTGATATACTGTATGTTTTAGATATTTCTTATCTCAAAACTAAACATTTTCTTAAATGAGGTTGTGTGAAGTTAGCATTTAGAAGCAATAAACTCATTAGATGTAGATGGATCCCTTTATCAGCAAAAGACAACAACTAATCATTTCACACTCAACCAGTCAGAAAGACTTCTAACTGTGGGCAGTATAAGAGGATACAGTCAATAAAGGATTTGCCATTGTTTCTTTGGTGGCGTTCATAATTTATATATGAAATATATTTGTACACAGCATAAAGGATTTGCTATGATTTCTTTAGCTCCTTTAATTTCTTATAAATAAAAAAGATTAATAGGAAATGGAGGGTAAGGACGGATATATAGAAATTTGGATTTTGTCTAAAACTTGTTTTGTCTTAAAGCTTTTAGAGTATCTCTACTTTCTTTCTAAATTGGAAATCCAATTACCCACCCACATGCCTCCTCCACCACCCCTTTAACAAAATAATATCTGAAACTGTTTATTCCTGAATTTTCCAGCTGACCTCTCTCTTTAAAGAAGAGCTCTCCTGGATCTGGCTTGTGGCTCCCATGTCAATTAGGACTGATTTCCCTGACTTAAAGATATCTGTACTAGTATTAAAATGTGTTTTCCTGAAAAAAAGGAACTTTTTAAACTTATGTGCAGCTAAACTCACCTTCACTCTCCAGTATTATACACACTTTCCAGAGAGGCTCCCTTCCAGGAAAAAGAGTAGCTTTAGGACCTGATCATGTTCAGATACTTAATTCAGGTAGAGAGAGGTAAAGCCAGTATTGGACTGGTGGAAATCTCAGCTTCAGTTAAAGGTTGCTGATGCTGATGATCTCCACAGTGTTAAATTAGGGTTTACAGGCTCTAGTCTCTTTATGAGCGTTAATCACATCGCATGCACACACAGCAGCAGCAGCTGTACTCACTCTCGTGCTTGGTGGTTCCCCATGTGTGCCGCGGGACTCCCGGACTTTTGATGATGGCTCTGCCGGCGGATTTGAGCGCGTCCATGCTGTGGAGGTGCGCTCGCCGTGTGGTCAGGTGGGCTGGTCCTCCTCCTCCTCGTGCTCGTGCTGGAGTGATGTAGTGGGAGTGTGAGGGGGAGAGGAGCAGTGTGTGGGGCTGGTTGGTTGGTTGGTTGTGTGTGTGGATGGAGGGAGAGCTGCTCTGCTGAGAGAGAGATACTGCGCTGTTAACCCCCCCTCTCCTCTCCTCTCCTCTCCTCTCCTCACTACAGCGCACAGCCCACAGTGTGAGGACCACCACAAAGGTGCGCTCGCTCTCTATCACTTGCCACGCCCCTATCCGGGGCAACGTCATCCGAGGGGCGGAGTCGAGTGTGTGTGCACGAAGTATGCTAATCACTACAGTAGATTAATAAAGCGAGTTTTAATTATTTATTGAAGTTAATAATATGAAACCAGTAAAAAAATAAACAACTAGAAATTTTTCTCCCCAATGTGATTTAAACAAAAGTCATCTAAAAAAAAAGAAAAATATTGAATTTTAGTGTGAACTAGAGTGAAGTTACACTACACAATTTCTAGCCTGAGTTTAACCTAGGTTTCCAGTTCTTGTAAATTCTGTGCTATCTAGCTCTAGTCTGTGGACTCTGGTGCAGTCAGAGTGAAAGTCATGTAGTGTACTCAAGTTTTAGCCTCAAAATTGCTTCCAACCTCAGAGTTAGAAAATTAAACAGAATCTGGTAGTGTAAACTCTGGCTTAGTGATTAGTACATTTGCCTCCCAGTACTGGGGTCTTTGGTTCAAGTCCCTATAAGGGTGGAAGTTCCATATTCTCCTTGTGTCTGCGTCAGTTTCCTCCAGGAACACCGGTTTCCTCCCACAGTCCAAAAACAATAGATCCAGTGAACAACAAAGGTAAACTATAAAACGGCCAAACCATACATATTAAATCATGCTAGATTGATATTACTGAAGTAACCATTTATCTATGGCAAAAACACACAGTAAGTCACATACCAAGTAATTACAGTGTAATTCATATAACGTTAGCTCTCTCATGTTCGTCGTATGTTTTAACTTTTTTTAGACGTTCCTGTCTTTGTCCTGCTTCTCTGCCTGTTTTTATTTCTTCTCCATGTGCTACACTAGCACATGGCCCTGTGTTATTGTCCTGTCATTGCCCTAGCCCCACCCTGTCATTAGTGTTCCCACCTGCCTTGTTTGTCTACAGGTTCTACCATAGTTTTGTGTTTTTGTGCTATTTTGAGATAAAACATTTCCCACTGGCTCTTGACAACATCTGTTTGCTAGTTGGGCGTGTCATTGCACCTCTCACTCCCCATCAGGGTGTAACCAATCCCCACCTAGGCTGCCTTCTCCCATATATGTCTTATATAAAGATTATCTGTCTGACCTCAGTGTTGAAGGCTATAAAAGCAAGCAGCCAAGTTTTTGACTATATGCTGGCTGGATCCAGCTAGTCAATCTCCCATTACTGCAAAATTGTTTGTTTGACATTTCAAGTCAAGTCAAGAGGCTTTTATTGTCATTACATCTGAGTACAGGTACACAGTGTGATGAAATTACGTTCCTCCGGAACCATGGTGCAACATAGAACAACAAGCAATAGACAACATAAAGTGCAGGAGTGACGACAGTGCAACATAAAATTATAAAATTATAACACTAAATAACAATAAATACAATAAATACAAAGGACGAGACAATTTAAAGACAGGACAGTGCAGTACCGATACGGTATAATAAGTGTATAGTGGGGATAAGGTGTGGAGATGTGTGACATACTGTAACATATATAATCACAGCAGTTACTGAGGTAGAGTTTATAGTTTTTAAGAGTGCAGCAAATAAAGTCATGTCAGCCTCTGTGTGCTGACTGGGTGTGTGTGTGGGTGAAGTTCAGTTCTTGTGAGTGTAAAGGGGGGGGGTGTACAGTTTAGTTTTGTGTGAGTGTGTTGGGTGAGTGGTGTGTGGGGTGGGGGTTCAGTTCTGTCTCTGTGCGTTGAGAAGTCTGACTGCCTGGTGGATGAAGCTGTTGCAGAGTCTAGTAGTGGAGGCTCGGATGCTCCTGTATCTTCTGCCGGACGGCATCAGACCGAAGAGTCCGTGTGAGGGATGGGTGGGGTCGTCCACAATGCTGGTGGCTTTGCGGATGCAGCGTGTGGTGTAGATCTCGGCGATGGAGGGAAGAGAAACTCCGATGATTTTCTCAGCTGTCCGCACTATCCGCTGTAGGGTCTTGCGGTCTGAGGTGTTGCAATTCCCAAACCAGACGGTAATGCAGGTGCTCAGAATGCTTTCTACAGTCCCTCTGTAGAACATGGTGAGGATGGGGGATGGGAGATGTGCTTTCCTCAGTCTCCGCAGGAAGTAGAGGCGCTGCTGGGCTTTCTTGGTTATGGAGCTGGTGTTGAGGGTCCAGGTGAGGTTCTCTGCAATGTGAACACCGAGGAACTTGGTGTTATCCACAATTTCCACAGCAGAGCCGTTGATGTTCAGCGGGTGGTGGACACCTGGAGCTCTCCTGAAGTCAACAACCATCTCCTTGGTTTTATCCACGTAAAGAGATGTTGGTTCTGCACCAGTCCGTCAGCCACTGCACCTCCTCTCTGTATGCTGACTCGTCGTTCTTGCTGATGAGGCCAACTACAGTTGTGTCATCAGCGAACTTGATGATGTGGTTTGAGCTGTACTTTGCAGTACAGTCATGAGTCAGCAGAGTGAACAGCAGTGGGCTGAGCACACAGCCCTGGGGGGCGCCAGTGCTCAGTATGGTGGTGCTGGAGGTGTTGTTTCCAATCCTGACTGATTGTGGTCTCTCAGTCAGGAAGTCTAAAACCCAGTTGCAGAGGGAGGAGTTCAGGCCCAGCAAGCTCAGTTTTCCGACCAGATGCTGAGGGATGATGGTGTTGGATGCTGAACTGAAGTCGATGAACAGCATTCGAACATAGCAGTCTTTGTTGTCCAGGTGGGTGAGAGCCAGGTGGAGCGCAGTAGAGATGGCATCGTCTGTTGATCTGTTTGGACGATACGCAAACTGCAGAGGGTCCAGTGAGGACGGGAGCTGGTTTTTGATGTGCCTCATGACCAGCTTCTCAAAGCACTTCATGATGATGGGAGTAAGTGCAATGGGACGGTAGTCATTTAGGCAGGACACTTGAGACTTCTTCGGCACAGGGATGATGGTGGTCGTCTTGAAGCACGTCGGCACGATTGCAGTACTCAGAGAGATGTTGAAAATGTCCATGAGAACATCCGTGAGTTGTTCTGCACATCCTCTGAGCACTCTGCCAGGTATGCTGTCTGGTCCTGGGGCTTTCCGTGGGTTGACTCTGAGTAGAGTTTTCCGCACATCAGCTGAGGACAGGCACAGTACCTGATCGTTTGGAGGAGGTGTAGTCTTCCATGCTGTCGTGTAGTTCTGTGCTTCGAACCTTGCGTAGAAGGAGTTCAGTGCATCTGGAAGGGAGGCATCACTGTTACAAGCAGGGGGGGGTGACTTGTAGTTGGTGATGGTCTGGATGCCCTGCCACATGCGCCGAGTGTCAGTAGTGTCCTGGAAGTGGGCGTGGATTTTCTTTGCGTAGGTGCGCTTTGCCTCTCTGATCCCCCGGGAGAGCTTGGCTCTAGCTGTTCGGAGGCCAGCCCTGTCCCCTGATTTAAAGGCCTTGTCTCGGGATCTCAGCAGCACACGCACCTCTGCAGTCATCCACGGCTTCTGGTTGGGGCGGGTTGTGATGGTTTTGGAGACAGTAACATCCTCAATGCACTTGCTGATGTAGCCAGTCACTGAGTCTGTGTACTCCTCCAGGTTGATGGAGTCATCAGAGGTAGCAGCTTCTCTGAACATGTCCCAGTCAGTGTGCTCAAAACAGTCCTGAAGAGCAGAGATGGCTCCTGGAGGCCAGGTTGTAACTTGCTTCTTCTCTGATTTGGCACGTCTGATGAGCTGTCTGTATGCTGGGATGAGCATGACAGTGATATGATCAGAGTAGCCGTAGTGGGGGCGGGACTCTGCTCTGTACGAACCGGGAATGTTAGTATACACACAATCGAGCAGGTTAGCTCCACGGGTTGGAAAATCCACATGTTGGTGAAAGCTGGGCAGCAGAGCCTTCAGATTACTGTGATTGAAATCACCAGCAACAATAAACAGTCCGTCGGGGTGTGAGTTCTGGAGTTTGGAGATAACAGTGTACAGTTCTTGCAGAGGGTTAGCATTAGCACCGTTAGCATTAGCACTGGGTGCTACATACACTGCTATTATGTACACGCTGCTAAGCTCTCTGGGCAGGTAGAATGGCCTGGCTCTGACTACAGCAAACTCCACCAGCGGCGAGCAGTAGCTGGAGATCAGCGCAGCGTTGTTACACCATGCTGTGTTGATGTAAACACACACCCCACCTCCACGTACCTTGCCCGAGAGGCCGGCGTCGCGGTCCGCGCGGTAGCATAGCATGCCGCTCACCTCAATCGCGGAGTCCGGGATGGAGTTCGTTAACCACGTCTCCGTGAAAACGAACACACAGCAGTCTCTGAACTCGCGCTGGGATGTCCGCTGGAGCCGGAGATAGTCAATCTTGTTCGGCAGGGAGCAAACGTTGGAGAGAAGGAGAGATGGAACCGCTGGCCGGCTGGAGTTAGCCATTAGCTTAGCGCGGACACCGGCTCTCTTACCGCGCTTTCGGCTCCTCGCGCAACGTTTGCGGAGAGACCACTTCCGGATAGCAGGCTCAGGAAACGCCGCGGATCTTAGCAGGCGTAGCGCGCGTAGCTCAGCTCGTAGACCGTCTGTAAGTACAGATTTTTGTTGATTTTGCAGGTCTAGCAGGGTCTGTCGGTCGTAAGTTGTTCCCATAGCGAACTTTTGCATGATTGCGAGTTCAGATCGGATTATTTACACAGAAAAACAAACAAAAGCACCGTGTTTTGCTTCCGGAGTGGCCGCTGCGACTGCTCGCGCCGCCGACAGGAAGTACTAAAGTATTTAGGCAGATATGTAATAGTTATAACTGTAAGGAATAAATGAGTAAGATTATCATTAAAGATTTTCAGTTAACTTAAATCAACACAAAATATGTTGTTTTTTGTTGGTCCTAAAGGAATGTCACAAGAACATAAATTAACCAAACTTAAATAAGGCCAACTAAAAATATAAAATATTTTGGTGAGACCTTTTATTCACAGTGTCATAATATGTTTTATAATATTTTTGTTGGAACTCTTGAAAACATAACATTTCAGTTTTTTTATAGACATGAAAAAAATGATCATACTTAAACATTTTTAGTTAGGACAGCTGTTGATGTTTTTCTTCAAGTTTAAGTTCAAAATGAAACAATGTAGTGCAGTAAATCGCCTCAAACTTTTCACCTTTTTAATTTTTACAAAGTACAGTTACCAGGTAGCACACTCTTTGCCAATTCTGATGAGTCAAGTTTTTCAACATTTATTCTTAAAATTTCTGAAACACAAAACACAAAAATCCTCCCTCCACCACCCTTAGTCCCACTTCCTGCCAGTCCAGGGAATCAAACCAATAACTTAAGCACACCTTTCTAAGAGGCACGCACCTAAATTTCACCAAATTTGTTTTTAGCCATTATTACACATGAATTCAATGAAATACTTATCATGGTTAGTATTGGGTTGCTTTTCGCGGGAGTTATTTTGGCCACATCACCCCTCTTTGCGTATTACATCACATGTACAGCCTCTAAAAGAGGATCCAGCTCAGTTTTACCTCAGTAGCTCATTCACTCATAGTAAAAACAAGGAAACGAAGGAGTAAATTTTCTGACTGAGCGCTCTCTCTCTCTCTCTCGCTCGCTCTCTCTCTCTCTCTCGCTCGCTCTCTCTCTCTTGCTGACTGAACATAACCTGGAATCGGATTTATCCGCTCTAAAAGAAGACCACATTACACCTGCCCAGTTTAAAATGATTCTTCTGCATGCTCGGTGCAATTACCCATTCTCACCAGAGAGGGCCCTCAATCCCAAAACTTATGGACATCAGCTTTAAAAGGTATGTGGTATGATATTGTTCTTAAAAATAGAAACTGGCAGCCTGTCTGTGTATACGATTAAACACCCCACATAGGGGAATGAGACCTTGATTAATTCTACATGGAAAAGCTCTGCCTGTAGAAATGTGTTCTGTGGAGTGATGTTGCTCCATCATGAGACTCCAGTTCAATTAGGATGAGCTATAGTGACATTTGTGATCCAGAACTTCTATCCAGCATCAGAATCCGACCTTCCTCATACTTAGTCTATAATTGTGAATGAATTCCATCTAAACTAACATCTTTTGTAAAAGATTTTCCAAAGTTAGAGACTAACTACAGCAAAGAACAGACAAACCCTCTAGTAATAAACTTTATTTTAGAAAAAAAGATTGGATTAGCAAGTTTCTGCACACGGCTGAAAATATCCAGCACATCCTCTATACTATTTGTTTTATTATTAATATAGTACAAAGGCAATGTAATAATTTGTAATATTATTTTGGAATTATATTACAATTAGATTACCATTAGAACAATGTAAAGAGCCACTTCGTACCAGAAACTTCTTAAAAGGGACATATTATGCAAAACATATTTTTGCATGCTTTTGTATTTTCCTCTTGGGTCTCAACTGCCGCTATAAACACACACACACAAAAATTCTTGTCAAGAATCATATGCTTCTATGAGCCGTTTGGTTGGCTCCCTTATTGTGAGGTAACAATTAGGAAACTTGCGCAGAACCACATTGGCCTCACCCCTCAGCCATGAACCCCATCAGAGCACCACCCACTAGATCAGTTGAAGAAATGCCGTTTTGGTTTGCTTGTTGAAAACCTCGGACAGTACACAGCAGGATAAGCCAACAGACTTCGTCTGATGGAGGGATCGATACCTACTGTCTGTGGCAAGTCAGCAGATGAGGGAAATGTAGGTACTTTTAAATAATGAGTTTTGTGTTCTATCACAGTTAAGCATAAACTAGCTTGTTTGTGTTTTGCCATTTAGCAAAAGCTAACAGTAACATGTGTTACATGCTCTGTGAATACATAGCATGGCTAGCAACAGCTTATCTGCAGTGACAGAGTGTCTGTAAAATGTTCCTGAGCCCTTACAGTGACTTTTTAACGCAGTGTCACCTGAGGGCCTGAAGATACTGACTGTTGGCCTTGCAAACAGGTATTTCTTTAGGTTCTCTGAATGTTTTGATAATATAATAAACTGTAGATGGTGTGATATCCAAAGGCTTACGTTAAAAATGTAATTTTTTTTAACATCACTTTTAACATCTGATCTGTTACAATATAGATATAGGTTTATGTACACTTATTTATATTTTACACAGTGTCCCAACATTTTTTTAATTGACGTGAACAGGCTAATTTGTAAGCTAATTTGTAAAATTTCACAACTTGTTCTTATTCATATGTACAGTATTCAGACCATTCTATTATAAAATTACAATTCCAATATTCCAATACAATTCAACCTATTTGTTTTAGGTGACGAAGTGTATCTTGGTGTTATTTTAGGACAGGTTAGGAGGCCACATTAATGCCCCTGGTCTACTTTAAATGCCTTTTTGAAGCGCAAAAACTGCTTAGAAGATTTGCAGTTTTTTTATTCAGAATGTTGTTATTTAAAACATCCTAAAATATCAGGTCAGTGTGGCAGTAATCACTTTTATTAAGAGTTTTAGTAAATGCTGTATCTGTGTAAATGCAAAAGGGTTTTAAGACTGAGGTCTGTGTCTAATTTTCTTATTTAATTCACAAACTAAGGTTATTTCCGGTGGCAGTGGAATGCCTGTATTCGTTCAGTTCTTCCATCAGCACTTCTCGGTCTGTCCTACAGCGCCCTCTTTGTGTGCTGTGTCGTTACTGCAGCATAACATTTCAAGTATTAGTCAAAGACAGCACAGGTAAACACAAAATGCTATTTTTAAATGAAGGTGTTTATTATTAGGGGAGAAAAAAATCCAAACCTTAATAGCCCCTGTGTGAAAAAATGATTTCACAAACATATCGTCACTGTGGTTTCTGACACCTGAGTACACCGTCTCTAGCCACACCCGGGCCTGATTATTGCCACACCTGTTCTCAATCAATCAACGCTGTAAAAGACTCATTGCAAGTTATCGCAAACGCTTGGTCGCAGTTGTTGCTGCTAAGGGTGGCCCGACCGGTTATTAGGTTTAAGGGGCAATTACTTTTTCACATAGGGGCATGTAGGTTTGGATTTTTTTCTCCCTTAATAATAAACACCTTCATTAAAAATAGCATTTTGTGTTTACCTGTGTTGTCCTTGACTAATATTTAAATTTGTTTTGATGTTCCGAAACATTTAAGTGGGAAAGACATGCCAAAAAATCAGTAAATTAGGAAGGGGGCAAACACTTTTTTTCACTCCACTGTATTTGGAGGGGTTGACTTAATTTGAAAGGATTCATGTCAAAAGACTGGTGTGATCCTTACTTTGAAGAGATGATGCTGTTATCAAAATAAAGGACATGAATCCATAAAGTTTATCGTCGCTTTCCGAAAAAAAAAAAAAAAAAAATCTCCATTTTTGTAGATTACTAGATAATTTCTTTATGGAAATTCCTTTATGAATGGACCAATAGACATTCTTTAAAATGACCTGAAATCATATATTTTGTTTTACATTGACTTCCATTTAAAGTTAAAGTTAAAACATGTCAGACATGTCAAAAATGATGGGCTATACCATATTTTATACCATTTAAGATAACTAGTTATGGTTATTATAATGTTTTCTGAATGTTATGATTAACTTTCTTAGAGCATTCAATCTATGACTTTTTTGGATGTTCTTCGAATGTTTTTATTTATTGTTTTATCTGTTCTGGTAACATTCCTGGAACATTATTTCTGTAATGTTACATGCTAACCTTCCTGAAACCTTAACAGTTACATGACACTGAGAGCCAGAAAAACTTGCAGAATGTAGATCAGCTCAGTGTATTTTATTTTAGTATTTGAGTTTTATATGGGTTATAGTCAGTGTTGGGAAGGTTACTTTTAAAATGTAATCCCTTACAGATTACTGATTACATCACTCAAAATGTAATTTGTAACGCAATCAGTTACATTACTTCAAGTGAGTAACGTAATCTGATTACTTTGGATTACTTTAAATATTGTCATTTTTTTAAGCCTGAATGAATGTAACAAATAGATAAACAAATAAAACAGCCTTTTCAATCACTCTATAAAAATACTTATGAAACCTTTTCATCAAACAATTTTATAAAACACTTCTATAAATTGATGATAAAACCATTTAAAACCAAACAATGTAACAACAACCGTAAGCTATCTATTTGCAGGTTTGCCTCCAGTGTAATTTTGACAACAAATTGTGATTTAGTCTTAGTCATAGTCTTGTGACGAAAATAGTATTTAGTTTTAGTCACAATTTATTCATCTGAAATGTTTTTAGTTTTAGTCGACTTAATGTCATAAGAATATAGTCGATTAAAATTACAGTAAATTTAGTCGACTAAAATGTAAAGGGTGTAAATGTAAATGCTTTTTCATCAGTTCCCTTGAATTATTAACTCTACATGTACACAAAATGAAACGTTTAATAACCACTTGAGTAATATTGTTAATGTTTGAAAGTGAAATATATTTATATATGATTTAATGTATATTATTATTATTATTGTAGGTGTGTGACTATACATATTTTACATTTAAAATTTTGCTCTAGAAATCAGGTCATAAAACATCTGAATAGTTAAATTATAGTTTGAACAGAGCTGTAGATGCAAAAACTTTTAAAGGATCTAGTTTTATCTCCAGCACTAACCCAGCACACCTACTGTAGCTACAGTCTATAAATGAACACACAAATGTGATGCTCTCAGGATGTACAGAGAGACTTCATGAGTTAAAGTGAGAAACTTATGAGAAAGTGCTGTAAGGAACTTTACACAGACTTTTGGGTTCATAGATTCACTTATTTTATTGTTTTATTTTCGTTATATTATTGAGTTCCTTTCTGACCTGCTGCTGATTTAACACTAGCTATATCTTTCCCAGTGTGAGACTAAACAGATGATCGGATCTTAATGAGTGAGTTCTGTATCAGTTCTGTGTTTTAGTGCACTGCTGAGTTAAACACATCAGCTCATGAAATAACATCAGTATTAAAACGCGGATCTATGCATGGAGATCTGTGTGACTCTGCTCTGCAGAAGCTGAAAGATTAGTGGTGTTTTTACCGGTAATGGAGTCGCTCCACGCGGTTTACACGTTATCTTGTTTTTCGCGACGTCAGAAGAGAAATATATCGCCTCTCCCCTCTCTCTCTCTCCCTGCTGAACTCTGTCGAGTTAACTTCCAGTCGAGCTCCGTATCGACAGTTTAATTCCGCGCGGCGCTGCTGCAGGAGAGGCGGGTACTCCACCTTCGCTAAAGTAGCAGTGATTGGATCTCTTCCTAACTGGTCCCTACCTTTCACAGACCTAAATCAGTTCTGATTGGATTTCGTCCCTGCCAAACATTTTCGTCTCGTTTTTATTCGTTGACCAAAATGTCAGTTAATTTCGTCTCGTTGTGTGTGCGGAGCCGCTGTGAGCCGCTGCCCCTCCTCCCTGTGTGTGTGTGCAGCGAGACGGGAGGAGGAGCAGACAGTTCCCTGTCATATCAGAGCGATTCACCGCAAAATGTTATTTGCGTTTTGTCAGTGTTGGATTGGAAGAGCAAAAATAGGAAAGTACCGCAATGTAACCCTTTTATTTTAGCAGAGTAACTGTAATCTGATTACCACTTACTGAAGCAGTAACTGTAACGGATTACAGTTACTCATAAATTGTAATCTGATTACGTAACGCCGTTACATGTAATCCGTTACTTCCCAACACTGGTTATAGTTTATATTGTGTTATAATTGTTTTAGTGTTTATAAGCATTTAAATGTTTTAGTGTGTATAAGAATTGTAGTGTCATAGCTTAAAAAGTGCACTTTCAATTTTGTTGTTAAGTGTAATGACAACAAACACTTTCTATTTAATTGAATTCAAACTGTAAATTGATCAATTGATCATGAAGAGTTACCTCAGAGTGCCAATTAGATGGAAGATTCCATTTCTGAAGTTGTGGAGGCATTAAGCATCCCTCAGTCCACAGTATCAGGTGTGTACCAGGAATATGTCAAAAAGGGCATTTTCACCCACAGTGAACAGGGCAGTCAGTGGTTATAATTGTGGTAATCAGCAGGATCTAGTTAAAATTGTCTGTGCAAACAGAGAAAGGACTCTGGACGAGAACACATCCACATTCAATGCAGGAGAGCCACAAATGCATATCCCTCAGGTCAGTGCAGCATTCTTTACCTTTCATGGGAGATGGCAAAAGTCATGGGACAAGATACTAGTCACATGTCCCATGACATTTGGCATGTTAGTGAACAGCCTTGGGCACATCATTCAATCAATCTACAGTGTATCACAAAAGTGAGCACACCCCTCACATTTCTGCAGATATTTAAGTGTAACTTTTCATAGAACAACATTGAAAAAAATACACTTTAACACGATAAAAAGTAGTCTGTGTGCAGCTTATATAACAGTGTAAATTTATTCTTCCCCTTAAAATAACTCAAAAAACAGCCATTATTGTCTAAACCACCGACTACATAAGTGAGTACACCCCTAAGAGGCCACACCCCTAAATGTCCAAATTAAGCACTGTTTTCCCTCCAAAATATAATGCGACTTGTTAGTGTTACTAGGTCTTAGGTGTGCATAGGGAGAAGGTGTGTTCAATTTTGTACTACAGCTCTCACACTCTCTCATACTGGTCACTGAAAGTTCCAACATGGCACCTCATGGCAAAGAACTCTCTGAGGATCTCAAAAGACGAATTGTTGCGCTACATGAAGATGGCCAAGGATACAAGAAGTTTGCCAACACCCTGAAACTGAGTTGTAGCTCAGAACAGACTTCACATTGGTCGTCCAAAGAAGCTGAGTGCACGTGTTTAGCGTCACATCCAAATGTTGTCTTTAAAAGATAGGCGGCGCAGGAGTGCTGTCAGTATTGCTGCAGAGACTGAAGTGGTGGGGGGGTTCAGCCTGTCAGTGCTCAGACCATATACGCCACACACTACATCATATTGGTCTGCATGGCTGCCACCCCAGAAGATAGACTCTTCTAAAGTCTGAACACAAGAAAGCCCGCAAACAGTTTGCTGAAGACATTTCAACAAAGGACATGGATTACTGGAACCATCTCCTATGGTCTAATGAGACCAAGATTACTTTGTTTGGTTCAGATGGTCTTAAGCATGTGTGGCAGCAATCAGGTGAGGAGTACAACGATAAGTGTGTCATTAAAAGCGTGAGTGAAAAGCATTCCAGTGGCAACCTGTGAAGCTCTGCTAAACTCCATGCCCAGGAGAGTTAAGGCACTTTTGGAAAATAATGATGGCCACACAAAATATTGACACTTCAGGATCTTTCACTAAGAGGTGTACTCACTTTTGTTGCCGGTGGTTTAGACATTAAAGGCTGTTTATTGAGTTGTTTTGAGGGAAGAAAAAATTTACACTGTTATACAAGCTGCACACAGACTACTTTTCATTGTGTTGATGTGTAATTTTGTCAGTATTTTCCCATGAAAAGATACACTTAAATATCTGCAGAAATGTGAGGGGTGTACTTACTTTTGTGATGCACTGTAGCAGTGCTTATCAAATCAATACATAAGATCAGTACATCAGTACAGTACATAAATCAGTACATAAAAGAGCAATATTACAAAACTCACACTTGGCAAGAACATAAGCCTCGTCTTTGACTTAGAATGTTTATTTATATACCATTTCATTTTCCAGGCCATTTCACATTTCAGTAACTTTGGATCTGTGGGTGTGTATCGACAGACATCAAATAATTGATGTCAAATGTCAAATTTCATTTTTCATTTCTTATCCACTGGCTGTTTTTCAGGAAAGCAGAGACCTGAAACAGATGACATGCTGAGGAGAGGGTTTTCGATTAGTGCTGACTCACAAAGAGCAGATCGGAAAGAGTGTTTTCTGTAAGGAGCATCACTTTGGCTTCACGCCTCCATATACTGTGGATGGGATGGATGGAGAGACTATTATCTTTATTAGCTCCACCAGTTAAAAACAGATGAATCCATGTCCAAATCATTCCAAACCCAAATCAGCGTTATCAGTTCAGATAACTGTAGAACTGTAGAACACATCAATCTTCTTAAGATCTTAAGTCACCAAACTATTGATAACCATGTAAACAAGGTGCCCAATCTAGTTTTCTATTCTGAGCCTAATTCGTTGGTTCAGTCAGTTGGACATGGACATGGTGGCCCACTACTAACGCTATCAAACAACGCAGGTTGAAATAAACATCAGTAAGCAGTTTGTGGTCGTCTTATACACTGTTATGGACAATGCAAATATTGGCCAAGTTCTTTTGAACTGCGCTGTTAGAATCACAGGGCTTATTGGCTAATTGCTACACACAGGGAACACTAATGAATGAGGGCTAAATCCAGATCTGAGTCTCATTATTTTCACTGCATCCCACTTCAAATGGGGCATGGCCTGGTGTTATGTAAGAACTTGCATAATTTAAGTGAATTTACCCCATAAGGAAAAGCCCTAGATACCCTGTTGCACAGTAGCCTGTAGCACTACAATCCCCAGCCAAGGAAGCATTGGATTCCACACTGTGGCAGTGTACAGTTGCCAGTCAAACTAGGCCACAGAGCCCTGCAGAGGAAATCATGCTGTCGTTTCTTCCGTTTATTGTTATTTAGAGGGGAGAAATCATATAGCTGCTAAGTACAAGGGTATATACTGGAGCTAGAAGAAGGGCTAAATGAATAAATTAGAAAAGAACACCATCCGGGTAGGCAATAGGCTCTTCATTGCAACACAGTAAAAAAAAGAGCTAATGACCGTAAGACTACTTGACGAACATGCTCTCTGTCATTTTAGTTTGTAGTATAGTCAGTAATCCTCTTCGCGGCGTTTTCGACAGCTGCCCGGGATGCAAGTCTCCATGCCCTCTTTTACTGTTGTCCAGAACTCTTTCTCCCTCCTGCCCCCTCTCTCTCTCTTCCTCTCGCTTCCTCTCCTGATCTCTCACTCCATTGGTCTCCATGTCGCTGACTCTGCGTTAAGAGGCAGAGGCTAGAAGCGGCTGGTGGGCGGTGCAGTGGGCGGTGGAAGCGGGTGTGGCCTGGATGCAGCTCAGACGCTGTCGGTCTCGGTGAGTGGCGGGGGGTCTCTGCCCGCTGGATGTTTTGAGGCACAGAGAGGTTCGTTGGACTGATGCAGGGACTCTGACGACAGGCTCCTGCTGGAGAGGACGCTGCTGAGGCTGGGTTGCCGGCCTCTCCTCGGCTGAGCCTCGATCTCCACCCGCACCTCAATGTTGGTCCCCTCCCTGTAGTCAGACACAACAGCGTATAAAGACCATTTAAATATAATTACAGAGTTACATGATTAAGTTTCCGTTGTTTCTTTAGATTTTTTATATGAATTATAAGATCATAAGATCATTATATAGATCACCACCTTGGTTACACTGGTCAACAAGCTTAGTCATACTATTTGACTAGCTTGATTAGGTTAATCAGGCCAGACAGGCAAACCAGAGGTGAAAAACTCTAGTCCTGAAAAGTCTCTAGTCACTAGTGTGGCATGAGGAGGCGGGGGAGTTGTGGGTCCGCCCCACGCCAGAGCGCTAAACCATGTCTGTCTCAGCTGGTCCGCATGAGGACAGATTGAGCCGCCAGCTGGGACAGGCATATAAACTAAGCCTCAGCCCTCACTGAGGGGAACTTTCACTGGGGAGCTGAGGGCTGAGGCTGCACGGACTCATATTCAACACTTTAAAAAGTTCTCTACAGACTCTAAAGCCCCATTGGGCCGAGTTATGTTCTTTTAAGTTCCTTTTGGGTGTGGTGGAGGGTGTAAAGACCAAATAAAGGTATGTTTTGAGTTCATTTACCCCCCGTGTCTGTGTATCTCTGTGTACTTCCTCCTTCCGGGTCACAGTGGTCACACCCCTAACCCCAGGGGCCTACCACACTAGTCTCTGCTCAAACATACACAACTCAGCAAATTACCAGGTAAAGAGAGGGAGTTTGAGTAGGAAACCTATCAAAGTTTGCTAAAGACTGGAGGTCCAAAACTAGAGTTGTGCATCCCTCAGTTAAACCATCAAACTTGTGATTAAAATCATATTCTAGTCAACCGTTGAGCTGCTCAACCTGTTTAACAATTTTTAACTGAGGCTGCATTTCCCAAAAGTTTTGGAAAGCTAAGAACTACGTTTACTCTTAATTTGATTATTAATTCAATTGTTTCCCAAACCCTTAAGTTACTAAAGTACCATGTGAAATCAAATGAACAAGTAACTTGACCCACTCGTTATTCTTGAAGTTCAGCACCTTAAACACCAGAGGTACAATTTGTATGCACACTAAAAACACTTGTCAGCTCACTCATTCTCATCACAGCCCTAATGACATCACCTGTCTGTAGTGTGTACTCTAATTGTTCTTTTTGAATAGAGTTCAATACAACTGCGCCGTTTACAAGGTGGGGTCAATGCTGCTTTACATGCAGATATTGCAGATATCAACCCTCTAGGTGAACGTAGCAATGAGGAGCTGATAGAGAAACATGAAATAAAGACTATTAGATTTGGTCAAACAGCAGCTGGCAAGATCAACCCGCTGGGAATTGCACAACAACACATTCCATGCCGTTGGGAATATCCTTGGTGTTGCAGATGTATATAACAATTTATATAACAGTTTACATTTTTTTTAAACAGGTTGTAGCATTAATATCTCTTTTAGTTTATATACTTAGTCATGTTTGTTCACCAGTGTTTCACAATATCTATATCTATAGTTAATCTGTTTCTTATTTGAATTTTAGAATGTATAGAATGTATAATTATAATGATTCCAATACATTTCTGCGCTTTTCAGGCAGAATAGTGAGAGTCAACAAAGACGGTTGCTTTGCGACAATCTTTGGTAAAACACATTTGCAGAACTGGTTCGTTATTTTCTTATGGTATGCGTTAGTTTTTTTGTTATTCACTCAAATGTATTGCTTTTGGGAAACGCAAACCAGAATGTTTTAGCAGGGATATTTAACCCTTTTGTTTCTGTTCTTTTTCCACCATGATTCTTTTTAGCTCTGTAGGTAGGTTTTCTTTGTTGAATTTATGTCGTTTTTTTATTTGAGTTGTGGAAATAAATTTACTGTTCGACTCCAAAAAACCTTTTTGGCAAAGTGTTTGAGAATGTATTCCACTTAAGTTGTTTGCTTGTAAAATCCAATAATATTGGTATCACACATTTGGGTACCACTTTAAAATAAGACTGCCTTTATAAAGAGCTTATAAATAGTTTACAATTAGCTTATTAATGGTTACTTATTAGGTGGTTACATACGTAGAAAGGGCAACAATGACCTGTTGCTTGCCAAATAGTGAACCTACAGCCATCTATACTGTTGCCCTTTCTACGTATGTGTTATAACTGATTATTAATGATTTTTAAGACATTTAAAACCAGTAAACTAGTAACCATTAATAAACTTATTGTAAAAAACATGTATAAACCCTTTATAAATGTAGTCTTATTTTAAAGTAGTACCCACATTTGTAATTGATTTGCTTATATCATAAGCCACAATTTGGGCATGTTTGGGAGTAAAAGTCAAAGAATATTCTTATATTAATACACGTGTTTATGCGTTAGTAAACATGCACTGATGTATAATGTATAATTATTTAAATTACTAAATAATTAAATAAATACAGAATTCTGATGATTCAGGACACACACCTCAAGGCAAAAGTCTGTGTGCCGCTGAAGGCACCATTTTCAACTGCATCTCCATCATTATCATCATCCTCATCATCATCATCAGACTGGTCATCTTGCTCGGCGCTGTCTGCCTGTTCATCATCCTGCGACTCAGGCGAGGCCTCGGGCTGTGACAGGACGTCGCTGGTACTGGGCAGCGCTGCCACTTCTTCCATATTCACACTCACTTCCTGGACAGCGGCATCATTCACAGGGGGCTTGGGCTCTCCGGTCCAGTGGTCACTGACTACATGAGAAAACAAAAGATCTTCAAGAGAAGTTGAAACTTCATCAGATCAGAAGGTCGAACTGTGAACTAGACAATATCATTTACATTTATCAAACTTGGTTTCTGAGGCTGTATGTGTAAGTAAATAGGATGTCAAGATAAAAATATGTTTTTATGCTTTTTGTTTATTTATTAATTATTTACTGTATACATCTAAAGCATTGCAAAACTGTAGACTTCTTATTGTGTGAAAACATATCATAACTAATTAAACAATTACAGATCTAAAAATACAGATATGCCTCTCTTGTTACAGTTATTATATAAGCATTCACACATCAGTTTAGGAACACAATTTAAGCAATATAATAATAATGTTCTAATATGTACTATTTCATATACTTTATAGTGCTATTACTGCAGAGGGTCAAGCAGTGCACTGCTCCAGAGCCATTTTTAGCATATTTGTGTTACACAAAATGAGGTACTTCTGAAAATACCATGTCCAAAAAAATGCACTGTGGTCACAGTTGTCATTCTTGTGGTGGAGAACTCACAAGTAGCCAGGTCCTCCAGCTGGATCTTGCGTGTGTCAGGGGGTTCGGTCTGAGGCCTGCACCAGCCATTCCGACACAGCGACATAGGAACCACTCCGTAAACATAAGTCAACATCAGAGGCACTCCGACCGCTGCAGGACAACAACCATAATCTTCAACCTCCATATACAACATGAATCCTCAACAGGTAAGGGCATTATTACCAATGGTAATGTATATGAAATGGTATAGAAAATTAAACTTACTAGAGAAGTTTAATTCCAAATCGTTGCTAGGCTGTGGTTGCATGATCACTATGGTGAAACTGTTTTTAATATGTGTATATTGCTATGGTGTGGCTAGGATAGATGGTTGCTATGGTATTTCAGGTAGTTGTGTTGTTTAGTGTTGGCTAGGTGGTGGCTATGCAGTTGCCATCAGCATAATTAGCATAATCAGCATAGTGGATGTGCAGCTTAAGTTGTTCCCATTTCCACACAGTTAGTATGCGATTGTTAAAACTGTTTTGGCTAGTTGGTTGCTGTGGTGTTGCTATTGTATCTCAGGTGGTTGCTTTGATGTCTCAGGTGGCTTCTATGGTGTTCTAAGACAGTTTGGCTGTACTAGTCTAATAGAAGGTGACACATATCTGTATCCTTTTCATTTTGAAAAAAACAAACAAACAAACAAAAAATAAATTTTACTCTTTGAAAATACTCAACCAAAAACCTGTTGTCACACCATAGCCCATGTCTCTTATAAGTCCTGTCTGTTATAAGTTTTGGTCCTTTTTGCTCTTGTTCTCTATTTCCCTGTTTTGTTTTCCTCCTCATGTGCTCCACTAGCACATGGCACTGTGTTTTTGTCCTAACTCCGCCCTAGCCCCACCCTATCATTAGACTCCCCTCCTGTCTTGTTTATTACCCCGCTCCCTTGTTACCAGTCCCAGGTGTTCCTCACCCTCATCTTGTATATAAGACTCTTTGTTTCAGTGTTTCTTGTCGAGTCTTTTGTGTACTTTTGTCAGTTTTGGAAGTTTGTTTGTCGTCCTAGCCTGTTTTCGGTTGTTTCTTGTTTTCTTAATCTAGTTAACCCTGTCTTGTTTTCCTAGTCCTATAATAGTAATTTTGAATGCTTTGTGTGTTCTAGTCTTGGTTTTGTTTTCTTAGTTTTGTTTAATCTATCTAATCTATTTTTTTGTATTCTTGGTCTTTTCTTAGTTTGATTTCCCAGTAATCAAGTAATAAAATTTAAGCAGGGTCCGGCCTTACTTTAATGACCAGCAGTAACAGAACAACCCAATCAGGCTAAACGGAGTTACTCAAATTAAAGCAAGTATTTAAATAAACCCTAAATTGAACAACATTAAATAAGTTGCTTAGCAATGCACAATTAAAAACCATATATCATGATATGCAGCTCTGAAGAAAAATAACAGATCACTTGAAAAATGATAAGATTCTTTGATTTTACCAAATTGAAAACCTCTGGAGTATAATCACGAGGAAGATGGATGATCACAAGCCATCAAACAAAACTGAACTGCTTGAATTCTTTCTCCAGGAGTGGCATAAAGTTTTCCAAAAGCAGTGTGTAAGACTGGTGGAGGAGAACATGCCAAGATGCATGAAAACTGTGATTAAAAAACAGGGTTATTCCACCAAATATTGATTTCTGAACTCTTCAAACTTTATAAATATGAACTTGAAGCTCTGCTACTTTTTTGTTATTTCAGCCATTTCTCATTTTCTGCAAATAAATGCAGAAAACGAAATTTATTTGGAATTTGCGAGAAATGTTGTTCATAGTTTATAGAATAAAACAACAAAGTTCATTTTAATCAAATATATACATATAAATAGCAAAATGAGAGAAACTGATTCAGAAACTGAAGTGGTCTTTTTTCAAAGCTGTAAATTTTACTACTAGACTAGACACTAGAAACAGATGATTTAACTCATCAAAATACAATTGTGACTAAGGGCCAACATCTGTACTTTCTTCAGAGCTGACCGTAAAAAAAATAAATCATGGAACAATATTTCTACCTATTAGGACTGCGGCTGCAGATCACACAGCCTGGGACAAAAGGCCCATCATTCTCAAGGTTACAGGGCAGAACAGAGTGGCATTGTCAAGGCTGCTCCGGGGCAGAGCTGTACTCCGGGGGGACAGGGCCCCTCTGTGGCTGTGCTGAGGCCAGGTCAGCGCTGGAGAACACACGGGGCTATTCACAGGCAAGGAAAGACAGTAAGAGCGCTGGGGAGCGGAGGGAGGAGGGGGGCAATACGGAATGTGAATGTGAATTCACACCATGCTATGGAGATCGCTCTGACACTTCAGTGGCAGCCAGCCGCTGTAATCTGGCCACCAGAGCCCTCACTGCAGTACAAACTCTGAGGACACATGACTCAACCAAAAGTGGGATAGGGGGCAGTTACTCAGGGTGTGTGTGTGTGTGTGTGTGTGTGTGTGTGTGTGTGTGCGTGCATGTGCTCCAGCAAAAAAAATCACAACAATGCTGCTGGACAAGAGACACAACTTAAAACCTCATCTCTGTCTGAGTGCACGCAAAACACTCACACATGTGCTGTCATTATGCCAATGCCATTACCATATGCACTAAATATACAGCTCTGGAAAAAATAAGTGACCACTTAAATTGTATGGGTTTCTTTGATTTTACCAAACTGAAAACCTCTGGAATATAATCAAGAGGAAGATGGATGATCACAAACCACCAAACTAAGCTGAACTGCTTGAATTTCTGCACCAGGAGTGGCATAAAGTTATCCAAAAGCAGTGTGTAAGACTGGTGAAGCAGAACACGTCAAGGAAACTGTGAAAAAAAATGATTAAAAACCAACCAGGTTTATTACACCAAATATTGATTTCTGAACTCTAAAACCTTATGGATATGAACTTGTTTTCTTTGCATTATATGAAAGCTCTGCATTTTTTGTCAGCCATTTTTTATTTTCTGCAAATAAATGTTCTAAATTACATATTTATATTATTTATATACTTATATTTTTATTTGTAATTTGGGAGAAATGTTGTCAGTAGTTTATAGAATAAAACTACAATGTTCATTTTTATCAAACATATACCTATAAATAGGCCTATCACGATAATTACAATATTGACTCATTGCACAATAAATGGACATGACTTGAATAATATTTGATAATCGTGATATCGTCTATTGTGTTTATTTGTATGTTTGTTCACATATATAGCAGTAACAAGTATTTTAATTCGTCATGCAATAGCAGACCAATGTTTCAATAACTCTGACTCCAGACACACAGTGTGCAGTGACTGCAGTAGGCAAAGAAAATAGTGTATATTCCCCAAAAAATGATAATAAATTGTGTTGTCTTTAAAAGGGTATAATTGCTTTGTTATGCTAAAAAATTACCATTATATCAGTGCCATTTAATTTGGCTTAAAATGACAATAATATTGTTTATCGCAATAATTTCTAGTATAATATATCGTCCAAAAAAATTTCTTATCGTGACAGGCCTACCTATAAGTAGCAAAATCAGAGAAACTGATTCAGAAACTGAAGTGGTCTCTTAATTCTTCCAGAGCTGTATAATTATAATTTGCCTGACAGTTTATAACACCTGTTGGGTGTGTTATTTTATTGGAAGATCATTTTACGTGTTTCATAGATGTGCAATTTTATTCTAGAAGTATATATATATACGTATATATATATATATATATATATATATATATATATATATATACGTATATATATATATATACATATATCATGCATTAGAACATTAGAATTATTGAAATCATCAGAAATGTCAAATATTAAAAAAATAAAAAAATAAAAAATATATATATAGAGAGAGAGAGAGTAGTACAGTGCATACCAGATATTTAAACAATATTTAAGATTATATTATATATATAATAATGAATATAATATTAATAAACTACAAACCATAAATTTACATTAGATTGAAGGCACTCGAATCTGCTAGCTGTCTCCTCTTTTTCAGTCTAGACAGCTGACTAGAATGATGAGTTTTCAAATGACTAAACAGATAAGTGACCTTGAGTTTTGAGTTTCAGGGCTGCACCTCCATTAAACATCTGTCGCAAACTGCAGTTCCACATCTTTAGCATTTTCATTTTACAGTGCTACAATGTTTCTATTGAGTCAAATGCAAAAGTTTTGGATTACATTTTTTTGTTTTTAAAATAAATGTGTAAACTGGCCAATTTTCTGTAGGAAAATACTAAACATGACGCTGTTAAGCATTTTTTTTTATTTGCTTACTAAAAGGCAAAATCAACATCTGAAATCAACTCCAGGATCTTTAATCTGAAATTAAATAATGCGCATACAGCCAGTCATCCAATTATGTTTAGGCTTGTAAAAATATAGGTAAAAAAGGCTGTAACTCTTTTTGATAATCCTTAAAACTAAAGCTGAAAGTATATTCTTTTCAACTGCATCTTGATTGCTTCATGTCAATTTCACTGTCCTCAATTGCAGCATTACAAAAACTGTGTCACTGTCCAAATACTTATGAACTTTTTAGTACATCCACAGTTAACCGAGGTTGTCCAAATGTTTTTTTATGACGTTCTTTTGAGTATAAACAAAAATGTGCTGATTGTGCCTAAAATATTTTTACTTTAAGTTATTTTTTTCTATTTACTGCCAAATAGTGCTCTGCTAGCATGTGTATACATGGGTGCATTCAGTGTTTTACTGTCGTATGTGTGTACAGTGATTTCCTCCCAGATGGAGGCTCCTAGCAGGAGGCAGGGCTTGTCGTGAGTGTGATCTAGTGCTGAGGTCTTCCATTGGATGGACAACATTACACAGAACTCTTAGTCAGCGATTTCTATGTGCTATAAGCCAACAGTATTAATTACAGGCTCCTGGTCAAGGGCAGTATCCATCGTGTTCCAGAACATTACCACTTCCCTGTGGATTAATTTATAGCGCTAACCCACTGCGCCAAAAAGAGCGTGAGCAGAGGAATGCAGCATATATTACAGTGAGAACTGAGAGAGCACTGAAAAAGAAAAATGAGTTTCTTACCCACAGTAGTGGCCGCTATGACTGGAGACACAAACACTGATGTCATGACCCCGCTGGCCACTGTCAAGTAATGTTTACTTCCTGAGATATTGTTTTTCTTACAGCGACTGTGGACCTGAGGAACATAGACACACAGAAAAACGAGAGACATGAGAAAGGTGAAATTTTTAAAGAGCGTAAACTCAAAGCCGTGGATTTTGCACAAAGAGCAGTAAAAGCACAGGTCTTAAGTTGCTTATTACTTAAAAACAAATATTAAAAATCAGAAGCAGATCATTCAGACACACACAATGTAGGGCAGGTGTTGAAAATTAAGTTTGTCCTTAGGCCAGATATTTTCCAAGTCATTAAGTGGCGGGCCACAGAGGGTGGGGTGGAGTGGTTGGAGTAGTACAGACTTGTAGCTCTCCAGCCCAGAGGGTTGCTGAACCCAATTGCAGAACAGTTGTTCTCAAAGGAGGTAAACTAAAAAAGAAAGGAAATTAAATAAATGAATAAACACACCGCTCCTCATGCGGGATTGAACCTGTGTCGTCAGGGTCGCCTACCAATGCACTACCACTGTCACGGCTAGTGAATTGGGACACGACCAAGGAAAAAACACCCTTATAAGCACAAGAACGGGTAAAAAAACGAGAAACAAACTAAAGTCAGAAACTAAAGTCACACAGAGCGCAACAGAGAGAGACAGGGGAAACAAAAGCTCGCCAGAGAAGATTTTTTTTATTAAATCGTTCATTATAGTTCAAACAACATCACGGGCCAGATGTTTCATGCTTTCAGGCCAGATCTGGCCTGCGGGCCACCTATTGCTGACCCCTCATGTAGGGTGTTAATGCAGAAAGATGAAACAGCTGCTTACAATTTGCAAAAGCACTAAAAAGGTAGCTGAATTGTGCAGTTTTTCAAGTCAAGTCAGGTCATTTTTTTTTCTAGAGCACATTTAAAAACCACAAGGGCCAACCAAAGTTCTGTAGAATACAGAAGTACAAACAATTAAATGTATAAGACTAAATAACAAATAAGATATAAGATAAGTAAACAAGAATAGTCTAGATTTCGATTATATAGATTATTTTCAGATCCTTAACAGTTAACATGGGTTTGAGCTTATAAATATGCAGGATCATACTATAGGGCCCTATTTTAACAATCTATAGTCGAGCCATTAATCGCAGGAAAATTACACCTTCAGCAGCTCAAAATATGCAAAACGCATGTACTAATTATCTTAATTAATCATTGGTGTGTTTTGACTGTAACATGAAATAAACCAATCAGCGTGTCACTTTGCTTTGACTTTGTCGGGTTGGTATTTTAAACGTGCAGCAGAAACTGACCTGCTCCCTCATGCTGTGAAGGCACATGAGCAGGTCATTTATGGGAATAGCGATGTTATTTTGTTTAGTATTCTGTTCATTGTGTTGACAGTGCTGCGTGCTCTTATGTGTGTAACGAGCGGAGATGTACACACTCTGTGGCTGCGCCTTTGTTGACAATTTACTGCCAAGATAGCAATGAATGTCTGACTGTTGACTGTTGTCTAGGTTCTAATCAGTCAGTGATGTACCTGTGTTAATAAACTAATTTTACAAAAATATTTAGTGTGTACAGTGTGTACAACAGCAAGCATTAATAATTATACAAACAATACCAATAAACCTCCACAGTAAACAGTCAAACTAATAAGAAAAAATAGATTGCTTTCAAACTAAATACTACTATTAATCCCATATAGATTATATGGATTTTTATTAAGTCAAAAATTGTAACACTATTATAACAAAATGTCAAAATGTCTCACACTTGTGTATATTTACAGTTGTCGTTTCTCCTTTAATCTTCCCTTTTTACAGTATTCTGTATTTAAATGAACATTACCTAATCAGATTATTGTTTTTCTTGAACACAATACATAATGGTCAATACTGATCCCTCCAACATTAATCCAGAAACAGCATTCCTGCACTGATTTTCTGTGGAAATACAGACTTAAGTAGGTAGCCATGCTATAATGTGAAGTATACCAGGGCTGACCCATCCGCATAAATTTACATTTATGTTTTTAACAGCGCTCATAATAAGGCAGATGTGGCCCCACCCCTGGCATGACCTTGTCTTTATGATCTACCCAGAGCTCTTAAACGCTGCTTGATCTATCACAGCTCAAGGCTAGTGGTAATATATGGTAGAATAATACAACAATGCAGCAGTTTACGGTCTCCTTACCTTGCGGCCCATGTATATAGGGATGCCCACTATGATGACTGGTATGGCAATGCCTGCTATGAGTGAGATCACTACTGGAGCCCCCAGCAGCATCCCCACCTGCCACAGGACCTTCCGCGTCTGGGACCACGGCTTCTTTCCCCAGAAAGTGCAGCCTGAGGGACTGTGGGAAAAAATTAAAAACAGACAAAATTTGTTGGTAATCTGTTAATCAGTGAAACATGTTTCTGTGAATGTGGGGAGTAACATAATAGAAAAACTCCAAATTTCCATGTGTGAGACAACAATCAGATTTTTTAAAAAATGCTTCAGTTTCAGCATGTTCTGTCACCTTTTTCATGAGTGCTGTGTTAAACACTGTATGCTTAATTCCTGGAGTTCCGTTTTTACAGTCTGAGAAATTTGAGAATACTCCAGTTAAGTCTATGGGCCTTACCGTACACCCTGCAAATCCCTATCTTACACTCTGTCAAAAGTCTATTTTCACACTGTGTGCATGCTATGTTAAAAAAGCATTGGAAATTAAGGAATATATCTACGCTGATGGCCCTGGTGGTATGGAAGTGAGGTGTGTTTAGAAAATTATTTGGAGTGTTTCTATCTTGGCAGCAGGAAATACAGTTGCGCCACTGACTGATTAAAACCCTGACAATAGGGAATGACAACTGGCACACCGATTGGTTTATTTCAAAGTACACCCAAAACACAATTATGACTAATTTAGAGAATACATACAAGCTTCTTGCACGTTTTGAGCTGCGCAAGGTGTACTTGTTTTTGCACCCTCACGATACCAAACGCCCAGACATGCCCTGAATCCAGCGGCGCCATTCGCACTTGACCAGTGCGCTTCACAGCGCTAAAATAGGGCCCTGTTTAGGGTTTTACCGTCTTAAAGATTTTGGAAGTAATTCTTTCACAACAGAACTTGTCAACAATTGTCGGCTGCACACTACTGGTGAGCGTAAAAAAATCTAACTTAGCTTTTTTGGCCAGAATAAAACCCACAAACATACATATCATCTGTGGTTTGCCTGAGCCATAAATTAAAATGACGGCTTTATTCATGTGAACAATTTGGTCTGTATCCTCGACAAGGCTGAAATTGTGGTAGTTATGGTAGTTATTTAACAACCTTAACAAAGTAATTATCCTACAATAATTGTATTACAACAATAATTAACAAACCCATTTAAAATTCTTTTTTTTTTTAAAGGCATCATGGCAAAAATGAGCCTTTTGTTAAAATGTCTCATAAGTAAAAAAGAATTTTCAGAATTGTTGAATGGATAGGAAAAACAAAATTTAGTCTAGAACAAAACACGCAAAAGGCATGTACTAATTCTTTTAATGAATCATGGGTGTGTTTTTGGTGTAATGTGAAATAAACCGATCAACATGTCACTTGCAATTCCCTTTAAGAGTCAGGTGCTCTCTGACTTTGGCGCATTGCTACTTTAATGGCGCTTAAACACTTCTGCAATTCTAAGCAAAGAAAACTGACCTGCTCACGCACCTTTACAGCGTGAACGAGCAGGTCACTTTCCCCTGCCGAGAAGTGCACCTCACCTCCAGACCACCTCGCCCAACAGCATAGACATATTCACAAATGTCTTTTTTTAATTTAAACCATGCAGGCAAAAAGCATGAGAATAGACTCTTTGTGAGGTGTAAGATAGCAATGAGCACTCGCACACCGCAGGGTGTAAGATAGGGTCCAGAGTGTGCACTATTATCTCATTTGTTGGTTTTGTACAATGATAGACTTAGTTAAAATAGCAGTATTTTTAACATTGCTATCAGGACACATTACATGCTTACACATATTATTATTATTATTATTATTATTGGGAGTCACTGCTATATCAGTACTGTATTTTTATCATTCACTCAACACATATCTGTGGTGAGCTGGACTACGAATCAGATCTACAATGAATACGTGTTTATATTTACCAGGAAAAGGATGTTTACTTTATAAAGCTCCAAGTCCTACTTCTCTGATGAATGATTGATGGACCCTCTGAAATGACCTGAACTGGGCAAACAGGACGGTCTGTTTACAACCATTTTAATCAATCCAACCGGTTAAAGCTGAGGACAGAGTGCATGCTGGGAAAAGGCTGTATCAGTAGGAATTTTACAGTTCATTGTCTTTTATAGCCAAACACACACACACACTCTCACACACACATAAATACACACACAGATCGATATGCAATGATCTCATCCTCGATTAGCCTCATACCCTTTCTGAATAATGCTCCTCGCAGTTAATGTCTGATTTTGGTTCATTCTGCAGCTCAGAAAAACAGCTAATGTCACTATACACTCTCACAGCACGGTTCTGCAGGGGTTCCTTAGTAAAGGTCAGTAATGGTTTTATGTATAAAAAAAAAACAAAAAAAAAACACATGATCCCCTGAAATGTGTCATTTATTCTTTGCCTGGTTCTTTAGATATAATAAACCTCTTGGATGTTTTAAACAATTGTTTAAAAAGCACCAAAAAATATTTTTTGTTGCCTTGTGTTACAATATGGATGTTATTTGAATAAAATGGAGGTGGATGGTGATGTCCAGCAGCAGAGCAGGGTTAAAGAGGACAGTTCTGAGCAGTAGAAAATGAAGAGCTTGTTGTTTAGCGGAGCTTCACTTTGTCCTTGTTTGCTTAAAAGCGCTCGGACAAGGAGAGGAGGACACACGTCAGCAAGAGACGTGAAGAGCTAGAGCCAGACTTTCACCAATTTAGCACACACACACACACACACAGATCATCCTTCACTGCCAACTCAACAAAGCAAGCAGAAACACCACAGTCAACAAAACTGCTTCAATCAAACCTTATAAAATCTAAAACCTGCTTTTATTCTTTACTATTATTAAATCAGTTCGGATCAATAAACAGTTTACAGTTTACTTAAAAACAAAAATAGCTCTTAATATGCAAGACTGCATGCACGTTCCCTAAATAAAGCCTGCTTGCTTCCAAACAGTCGTGAGGGTTTGGTTTGCACAAGCATGGAAATATGAAGAGATTTTGTTGATTAATTGATGAAAGTCAGCACTGGCTGGTGCCCAAGAGCGGAAAAATCAATGATGCCCTCAACTTCAGTGTAGCGATAGTCCAGCAGCAAAACATGGACGCACGGCTTCTCAGCAACTAGAATTAACCCTCTGAATTCCAGTGCAAAATAACAGCTATTTCTACTCTCATATATATATATATTTATATATATATTTTTTTTAATTATTCAAAGTGCTGCTCCAGATTTATCTGTAAGAAACGTGATTTACCAAAGCTGAATATTTGGACTTTTATTTTATTCATGTAACAAGCTTTTATTTTTATTAACCATAGAACTATGTCATTTGATTTGTCTTTTAATATAACCTTCACAAAACAATTCATGGCACAATAAGTTTAAAAATGTATTTGTTTGGGCATACCCATATATTGGTGCTATGCTGTAGCAAAACAACTAGTTAATGCAATTGCATGACATTTTAATGAGATGTTCAAATGTGTATTATAAGCAGACGTTATCCTGGGTACAGTGACAATCCTGTATATAATATAAACTCTGTAACTTTAGATCTGGATAATAAGCACTTTTCTTATAACTTCAATCATAATGAAATCAAAGAATGAAATATGTATAAAAGAATAATTATCACTAATGTGTTGTAAAGGCAGGCTGCATGGCTAGATGTTTGATTTTATACTTATACTTTATATTGATTTTATGGTAGTAGATGTAGATGTAGATGTAGTAATGTGCTTTCTTGATTTCATTTTTTACAATCTTTTCAAAATAAGTACAATTTTACTAAAAGAAAATTTTAGTAATAAAGGCAAGCAAGTGTGTGAAATGGCTACAGGAGTCCAATTTCCAAACACTAGACAGAGTTGTCTGCACTTCCCACTCCTCCCCAGACACAGTGTCCAAAATGCCAGTCTCTACTACACCAATAGTGAGGGTAAATTACCCAGCTATGGTAAGCAACCTTACTGAAGCTCAGTGATTACCTGTTTAGCAGAAAAATAGCCAGGTCACCCATTACCATGGCTGCAACACATTGTTTGTATGCCTGGCAGCGCTAAGTGTGGAAATGTGACTGGGGGAATGAGGGTGGACAGATTCTGAAGCCATATCCCACACAGATTACTGTGAAGTACTGCATAGTTTAAGTAAGAAAATACTCTGATGACACTAGCTCTCAGTGCTTTAACTCAGCATGTTTCTTTAATGTCTGATGATACATCCTGATCATTTTATGAGTTTCTATAGAAAAAATAATCCTTAATGATCCTTTAATAGTAACGAAATTATTAATAGATAAAAGATGCTTTCATTTGCCAAGATACATTTTGTTGCACTGAAGATATGTGACACCTACAGTGAATCAGTGTATTTGGTTTTAGTATCAGCACCATAGGAGCTCAGGTTACACATGTAGCTGTAAGGCGTTGTTCCTTACAATGGATAGCATGTATTGATAACTGGAGAAGCCTTTGTTTATGCATGCATGCATGCGTGTGTGTGTGTATGTGTGTGTGTGTGTGTGTGTGTGTGTGAGAGAGAGAGCATGTGCTGTTGCATACCTGAGGTAGTGCACGTCTGTGATCTCCTGCATACACAGCCAGCAAAACTGACAAGCACACACTGTGCAGTTCATCCGGTTACAGCTGCCATCGTTGGTCTTCATGATATAGGCACCACAGCGAGGACATGCTTTAATCTCCTCCGCATCTGCAGCACACACACACAACAGCTGGAATCACTCAGAGCACGAAAACCTCCACTATATATGTCTCAGTATGAATATGTGTCTCAGTATGTGCTTAATAGAGGTGTCCAATATGACAATATGCTACCTCTATCATAAATTATGCCACAGCAGACCTTTCTGAGAACATCATGTGCATCATATACAACATCAACAGTGAGCTGTCCTTAGCTTGGCAACATCAGACTATTTTGTTGTCTTCTTCTGAGATAATGTGGGCAGCAAGGCACCAAGACAGCATTTCTTGCGTTTTAGACAAAGATATATTAGCTCATCTTATTTGTATTGTTAATTATATAAATTGTATGATTGTCTTCCCTATTTGTCTTTATTTGCATTACATTATTCTTCATAGCCTTTTATTATATTTTATACAGTAGACAGTACTTTACTAAATGTGGCAGAACTGGTTTACTGGTGCATTTTTTCTAAAACTCCTGACACATATAGCACCAAATTGATTAAACTCAGCAGCATCACTGCTATCGGTGAAAATGTGTATTAGTGCAGTGTTTCATGACTTTTTTGTATTAATGTTATATTTTTAATTTTGTTATTATTAATGTTTTCTAATATAGCAGTCTTGATACGCTACTGTTTACTGTATAAAACTATGTTATATTCACTAAATACTAAATAAAACTTATATTTATTTTGTTACAGTAAAGAGTACATTTTATTTTAAAAACATAATATTTTGTCATGTTGCCAAGAATATTTCTATTGCAAAATGACCCTGAAGTATCATGATATTATTTTAGGGTCCTATCGTCCACTCCTAGTTGCTAGTCATAATACTATCTATGCTAAGTTTAGACAGGCTTTTGGGAGGTATGATAAGGAATTGGAGCATTTAAATTGTAATATTTAATGCATTTAGCTATTTATCCTTCATACGTTGCAGACACAGATGTGCAAGTACACACATACACAGCTTGTCTAGTCCCTAAACATGAACCTATTAAGACTATGCCTAATCCCAGGTATGGGTTAAAGGGGGAATAAAGCCTCACAGCATTGAGCTGTGGAGAAGTGCTCCATCAAGTACTTCTGGGATGAGTTGAGGAGTTGAGGATGAGGTCAGGTGGTGACCATGCATTTGCTTCAATTAATGAAATCATCAGTGCTGCACTTTAAAACAGTAGAAAGACAAAATAATTAACTGCAGCACTTTCTGCTGTACCTCCTCCTGGTTCCTCGCTGAAGACATACAGTGTGGAGGCATCAGCACCAGAGGTGTGGCGAGCGCGCTGTCTCCTGGCCTGGTCACACGTCTGGTCAGGGTGCCAGAGCTGACGGCAGTGGTAGCAGAATTCAGTGTCGCAGCCCTCTCGACCGCAGCTCAGCTTAGGACACTCCGCACAGCCATAGGCGATCACTGCATAACTGCACAAACAGTACACACACTTACACATTAGAGCATATAGAAACAGACAGACAGACAGGTATAGGCATCTAACATTCTCATGTAGGACTCACATGGGTGAAATGTGCGCTAGGTAGGTTCCAGATGGGAATGGAGGAGCCCTAAGGGTTATTTGTACATGTGTTGTTTCTGGGACTCAGTTTGGCTTCTGGATCCCCTTTTTATAGCCCACCTTAATCTCACATGGGACCCATCTAGACCCCATGTGAAGTGTACAACCCAGCTGTGGCCCCTTACTGAAATTCATATTCAAGGCCAACATGGAACCAGTAGAGAAAAAAGTTTCAGTTTTCTGTACATGTTTTCTGGATAGGTGTGTGGGTGGACAGGTTGGTTGGTAGGTATGGGTGGGAATCACAGGGCATCTCATGATACAATATCATGATACATTTCCTATCACATTACTAATTCTGTGATACCCAATATATTGCAAGGCAATACTCTGGCATACTTCACGACATCTGTGTTAATGAAAAGGATAAGAGCAATTATAGACTAATTGTTACAGTTTCACAGAATTTGCTAGCCAATATTCTTCACTTCAGATTTCCCCTTATTCATTTGATTAGCACCGCCATGTTGAGTAATAAAGCAGTAACTTTGGTAAATCATATTTGTGGAGTCTTAAAAAGTTTAGAGCCGCTATGTTTCAATAATAATGTGTTACAAACGAAAACAATATAATATTTGCGATATTGATGTTGGTAGGTGGGAGGTAGAGTTTGTTGGTTGGTAGAGTTAATTGGTTAGTTGGTTGGTGAAAGGGTGAACTGAGCTAGTAGTTGCATAGGTGGTTGGTTGGTACATGAAAGGGTGGTTGGTCAAGTTGGCTGATTGTTAGGTGGGTGGTTGGTTGCTTGGTTAAGTTGACTGGTTTGGTAGGTTGGTTGGTTGGTTGGTTGGTTGGTTGGTTCTTCCATAGGTGGGTGGTTGATTGAGTGGGTTACTTGGTTGGTACATGGGTGGATTGGGCTGGTAGGGGGATGGGTATTTGGTTGAATTGAATGGTTGTATGTGAATGGGCGGATGGTTGTGTTGGTTGGTTGGTTGGTTGGTTGGTTGGTTGGTTGGTTGTTTGGTGGGTGGTTAGTTGAGTTGACTGGTTTGGTAGGTGGGCAGTTGGTTGGTTGGCTGGTTCTTCTGTAGGTGGGTGGTTGATTGAGTGGGATACTTGGTTGGTGAATGGTGGATTGAGCTGGTAGGTGGATGGTTGGTTGGTTAAATTGATTGATAGGTACGTGACTGGGCAGTTGAATGAGCTGATTGGTTGGCTGGTAGGTGGGTGGATGGTTGTTAAGTGGATGTGGGTTAGCTGAGTTGTTTAGTTTGTTTTTTGGTAGGTGGTGGTTGATTGGGTTGGTTGGTAGGTGGTTGGTTGATTTAGCATATCGGTTGGTTGGTAGGTGGGTGGTTGGTTGAGCTGGTTGGGTGGGGGTTAGCTGAGTTGGTTTGAGTTTTTTTGTTGGTAGGTGGGTTCGTGGTTTGTTGAGTTGGTTGGTTGGTAGGTTAGAGAGTAGTTCAGTAAAATCTTAGAATCTGAACTCTACATTAAGTATTTTTCAGTTGAGTACATCTTGCAGAAAGAAAGAAAGATCTTGAAGAAAAAATGTCATGGTCAGAGGCTTTTGGTCTTTTATAGTCTGTTATGAAGTGTGACTGCAGGAGATATCTTATCCTGCACTGTTGACAGGAGAGAACAATCATCTCACCGGTCAGCCACAGCTTCCCTGAACTACACTGGTTCTGCTGCTGTGAAGAAACCCAACACTGTCCTGTAGAGCTATACATAATGCAACAATGAACCCTATCACACAGACCCTGTGAGCTACAGCATGCAGGCTGTAATATAATGAGCGTATGAATTAAATTAGCTTATATAGTGTGCAAATGTGTAATATTTGATAGTTGATAGTTAAATAAAGGCCATTGTCAATTTATCATTGCTTGCTACCATGTTTTCTTTTGTTTGTGTAGACAAAACATTCATTGCATTTAATATCTTAAATGCTAATTATATTTTTTTCCAATTTACAGCTCTGGAAAAAATCTTCCTCTTGATTATATTCCAGAGGTTTTCAATTTGGTAAAATCAAAGAAACTCATAATTTTAAGTGGTCTCTTATATTTTTCCAGAGCTGAATAATGTTGACATATCAAAACATAGACATACACACCCATTTAGACTATTAATTAAGTGGTGCTGAAAAGTGGTGCTTGGCTTTGGCCAATACCTCTTAATTTCCTGTTATTGATCATGATTGATTATAGTAATTTCAAAATTGTATTGATGCATGTTAAATCCAGTGTATAAATAATGTAATGTAATGGCTATGTAATGGTGAGTGATTTGTCAGTCATTAGTTGTGTTATTGTGTTAACCTGCAGTCCGGCGCGGGGCACCAGCGTGTGTCGGGGTCAGAGGCAAGAAAGCGGCGCAGCTGGAACTCCTCAAAGCGCTCCAGCAGGGCACCATCGTCCAGGATTGCTCGGACGTCCGGCGGGGCCAGAGCCTCAGGGCACTGCGGGCAGGCGATGCCCACTCGGCTCTCCGAGATCTCAATGCGCAGGTACTGGCGCAGGCAGTCAGCGCAGGCTCGGTGCGGGCAGGAGGACAAGCGGGGGAAGTGACCGCGAGGCTGGCTTAGCAGACACAAGGGACACTCCACCAGGTGCTCCAACAGCTGCTCCTGGCTGGATGAAGACAGAGACAGGACCCCTGTGGAGCCGCTGCTACCGCACTCTGCCACCTGCTGCTCGCCCCCGACCACTTCGCCCTTCGCCAGACCCCCTTCACCACTCTCTCCACCATCCTCTCGCTCACTAAGGCTCGGATCCTAGAAGAAAAAATAATGAACACACTGATGTGAATCAAACCCTTTTTAATGTCATGGGTTTAAGACTTTACATATGAAAATGACCTCTGCTCTGATTGGCTGTCCTGTTCTGTTACTTACTGAAAGAGCAGACTAGGCTAAAAAGTAGTAAACTATCAGGTTTTGATGGAAGTCAACTTTTCACTAGTCATATGTAATTTTAGAAGCTTCCAGAGGGAGTGGAAGGGTTTCTGGGGAGAGTTTGGTATCAGGGTAAACACCCCCTTTAGGGGTTTGCGGATGTTGTGGGATTTGGAACTGTAATGTTGTCACTGGACAAATGTTCCACTGTTACAAAGGTACAATGTAAGTTCATATGGTTCTGAAAACACAATAAAAAAATTGGAGTAGTAGACTTTAACAGAAATCCATAGATATATTGGAAAAAATACATTTCCGTCACTTTTGTATATCTGCCCCTCTAAAATCTGTAATAACACATTTGTTTTAGCAAATACACAATTGTATCACTTTCCTCATAACATTTGCTACAACATACAGTACCAGTCAAAATTTTACACACACCTTAAATTCAGTGGTTTTTCATTGTTTTATAATTTGACTAGATTGTTTTTTTTCCTATGGAAAAAATATATATGTTTTATATTTTACATTCTTTAACGTCGGCACCACTTAGAGAACAGATTTGCACATCTTGGCTAGATTTTCTCAGTCAGTTTATGAGGAAGTCACCAGGAATGGCTTTCAGTTAACAGCTGTACTTGAATTTCTTGCCCTCTTAATGTGTTTAAATTGGTGTACAGTGAATAGCCCTTTTTGAGTAATGTTCTAATCCAGATTATGGATTACTCAACTATGTAAGGAAAAAATATACTTTAAGAAATGAAGGTCAGTCAATTCAAAACCTTTCCAGAAAAGTATCCTAAAGTGCATTTGAAAAGATAATCAAAATTGTTATGATGAAACTGGCTCTCACCAGGTCCACCACAGGATAAATTCATCAGAGTTACCAGCCTCAGAAAGAGCAAGTTAACAGCACCCCAGATAGAAGCAGACTTAAAGGCACACTTTTAAGTTACTGCATTATTCCTTTATGTGTTCCTTCATAGTCTAGATGACTTCAGTATTCATTTAAAATGTAAAAAAAAAAAATAATAATTTCTTACCAAGATTTAAACAAGACTCCAAAGCGAGTCCTGAGATTGTTTTGTAAGACAGTGCCAACTCATAATGATAGCTTGAGTGACCTCTATTTCAGAAGTATGGTCCAGCAGATAGTTAGATACTGACAGTGTTAAGCATTCAGATATGAACAACCATTTGTTCTATATGCATATACTTATATAAGCTAAAAGCCTAAATTATGAACAGTAGCTGCAGAATGTAACATTTGAACACCTGTTCTGGACTCATTTTTATGGACATTTTAAACAAGTTAACAAGAATGAAATGAAAAAACTTTCAAATAGTATGCACAAGGCACAAAGCAGATGAACAATATTGGATCACTATGCTAGTGATCTTCAGGCACTCAGGTGGCACTGAATTATTACTGCATGTTCCTGAGCCGATGGAGTGATTTCTCCATAATTTTGTAAGTGATATTATTCACTGTAGATAGTGGGATATCCAAAGTATTTTTAATTTTACATTGAGGAACATTTTTGTGAAACTATTACACAAATTGACAATGCAGTTTTTCCTCAGACTGGTGAACTTATACACATGTTTAGTTTATTTCTAAGAGAAGTTGCCAGTCTATAATGCTCTTTTAATACCCAGGTATGTTAGTTCATTGTAAACTGCTCCTATTCCAGCTATTTTTTTTTACTAGTATCACATACTTTCTTAGTATTTTCTTGGCCCTGTCCCAACTTTTTAAGGGCTGCTGCTCTAACAAGTATAAATTAATTTCATGGTTTTCAAGACATGGTAAAGTGTGTTGCATTCAACATCTGCTATGTGTCTTATTTTCTATTGTGAATAAAATATGTGTCAAAGAAATGTTTTGTATATTTTTGTTTGCCATTTTACACAGTTTTTGGAATTGGAAAGAGTTTTGAAGAAGCTTTTAGTTATGTTTACTTGCTTGTGTGTGTATGTGTGTGTGTGTGTGTGTGTGTGTGTGTGCATGCGTGAATGTGCATTCATGTGGATGGGGTAAAATGTAGGGCTAAACCACTCTGTTTCCTGGCAACAGCAAGGAGACACTCACAATAATACTAATTAAATAAAATATCAGAGTGAGGGGGGCGGGCAGAAGTGCATGTCTTACCTAGCAACAGTGTTAAATATGGTATTCCATTACTAACCTTTACAGCCTGTTGATAGCAATATCACTTCTGTTTATTATGATGCAAGTCAAGATGTGGCTTCAGGTTTCTTTGAACTGAGCTTTGTAAACAGGCTAAACCACAGAGAAAAAAGCTACATAATATACTCTTTTAGAGTAAATGTGAGATATATTGAACATTTGTGCTTTCATAAGTAACACAAAAGCTCATCTCTGAGACGAGATAGCAATGTTTTTTGTTATACTGCTTTTAAAGATCACATTCTTTCTCCTTCTTCTGAGATACTTGTGTAGAGGAATGAATGTGAAAATATTTAGAGGTAATCAAAGGGTTGTAATTTAGTGGAAGCAAAAGTTCTGGCAAGAAATAACTTCTGCTGGACTGTCTACAAACCTATTAGCATAAGCAAACCTGAGAAACTAAGAAAATATCCTGAAAAGATCCAATTTGAGAATGATCCCACTCAAAACGCAAGGCGTAAACAAAAAATAATTAAACTAGTGCTGTAATCATTTATGTATTAACACATACAATGATATGAAAACTATAACACAGATTAATAATTTTACCAAGTTTGGCCCAAAATTTTCCCTGTAATTCAATCTTATTACACATACGTGTGACATATTAGTGATAGTTTTATTTAGTGATGTAACACAGCATCACTAATGTTGAGTTCAGGAGCTATATTTATTTTATTTTATTTTACTTCAAATTTTTTCATTCCATTTTCTCCCCAATTTACGAGGCCATTTACTCAACCCACTCATTAGGACTCCCCCTATTACTAGTGATGCCTCAAGACCAGGAGAGTAAAGACTAGCACATGACTCATCCGATACATGTGAAGTCAGCCACCACCTCTTTTTAAACTGCTGCTGATGCAGAATTACAGAGTAGCATTTAGGCAACCTAGATTACTTAATTAGTCAATGCAAGCATAGATTACATTTTAATTGATGTTGAAATCTGGATTAAATCTCATAACTAACTATCACTGTCTTACTCCTCCCTCCTATTCTAATTTTCTTTGCTTCCCTCTCCCTCTCATTTTGTTTACAAGGAATACCAGCAAGTATGAGCATTTTAACTTTATAACATCATTAGTTTAAATATATGATAGCATGTCTGTAATCTTGTTAGTTTATAGATGCTGAATGAAGCAGGCAATGGCCCACTTTATGAGGGCTGAAGCCACTGCCTCACTTCACTCTCAAACCCCTGAGAACGGCCCCTGTAGCAAACAGCTCTGAGAGGACGCCATGCCAAACATGTGACTTTTACTCCCTCTATGTCATCGCCTATTTCTGTTTCTATTACCATTTAACGTTAATATCTCTGTAGTTTCTCCAAGACAACAATAAAATCAGATAAAGAGACAAAGAGGACTTCAGAATAATTCTCCTCTTAATTAAATGTGTCTCTTAAAACCTAAAACAGTTTTAGAACAGATGAACTCAATGAAGTCTTACCTTCTGCTCATATTTGCCAAACCAGTTGTTTACTAAAGACAATATGAACTCAACCATTTCTCACTCAAGAGCAAGAGTTGTTTCAGTTTTGATACAGGGAATGACCCTTTAGAGTTTTTTTTATGTGTCTTAATAGCTGCACATCTAACAAACATATGCAAACTAAAGCTCTCTAATTTTGGACTCATTATGAGAATAATCAGTTCACTGGGCAAATAACCAATTTAGCATGGAACAGTTAAAGTAAAAAAAATGCTACTCTGGCAGTGCTGTTCTACACTGTGTGCTTCTACACAGTGCTTCACAGCGCCTCTAGTGGTGTGGCGGTATGAGAAAAACGCATACTAAATTCTAAAGCACTATCGCACAGCATATTTTTCTCTTATTTTATTATTGCCAATTCCCACCCACAGACAAGGACTCCCTGTGATGTCAGATAACAGACTGAGGAAGAGAGGGGGAGAAGCATCTTAATTACTCAGAGAGAGTAAGGCCAATTAGGCTCTCTCGGACTCCCAGCCACAGATGGCTGTGGTATCACCAGGGGTCAAACTTGCAATTTCTTCATATTGAGGCCACTGTTGCAGCTTTTTGAAGCTCCTTTTTTAGTTAGTGTGTCCAGCAGGTGCCAGAGGTGTAAAACAGGGACCCAAAGTGCCCAGTTTAGGTCATTATTACTTTCCCAAATAATTACAATACTGTCAGATTACATATTTCACTTCTATTTGTTCTAGTTTTCTTCTCAGTATTTAAAAACTGTAAATTAATCCATCAGTTTTAGTAACAGATGACAGATAAATTAATTCGATTTGCCATTGAATTAAAAAAGTTACATTAAGACACTTTCTTACCTGTTCAGCCGGCTCCTGCTCGTTGGGTGTTAGGGTAATGGCCACCTCTTCTCGGCTCGGCGTGGTCGGTTTCTCAGTCTTCGGGTCCGATTTGGGCTTGCGGCTGAAAAAGCTGAGGAAGCTAAAGGGTTGGGACTGCTGCTTGGGCCTCTTCATAGTAGGAAGTTGGACAGACCAGCCAAACCAGCATGAGCAAATCAGGTTCTTACTGTTTATGAGCGTCTGTATATGGGAGACCTTTACGGCTCACCGGTAAGACGTAGTAGATCAGGCATTATGGTAGAGTGAGAAAGGCGTCCATTAGAGGTTTTCCCAGTGGAGGTCATCATCAATAATAATGATAATCTGCACTTTTCCCCAAATCTTCTGTTTTCTGTATTTTACAAGTAGATGAAGCATAAATTTTAGCCACCCTGAAAAATGAAAAGAAAAAAAAACGTAAAATACATTATCTGGAGAACAAGAAATGAGTTAAACAATGCTTATATAATAGACATATCTTTTTTGATTGATTATTGTTGCTCTTTTTTTTAAATATTAATGTGGTTATACACAAAGCTACCAAACTCAACTACCTCCACAAAGTCAGTTCATCACACGTCTTGAACGACACAAAATGCATTGAGCTAAGTACCAAGTTGTCTGTTCATTTTTAATTATTTAATTATTAAATTTAAATAATTTAAATAATAATTTATGTCACAAAATAAACAAGTACTAAATTGCCATATGAATAATTTTCATTTAAATATGCATCTTCTATAAAATAAATTAACCTAAAAAGGTCACACAACAACAATTCTGTAATTAATCATAATTAAGTTTCTGATTTATTTTTTTGTTTTGTTTATTTATTATTATTATTTTTGAATGCTGACAGCAATAATATTGCAGTGTGGTTTAGGCCTAGCAGACTGGAGCATTTTTACTGTATTATAATATCTCAAAGTAGTTTTGATGCTTTTTAAACTAGAATATTTTAATGTATTGAGTTTCTGAGTTCTAGTGGAGGAAATAGAGTAGCTCAATATATTCCTATTTTTTGCAACTTCCACCTTGGAAAGAGGAAACCGTGTGTGTGTGTGTATGTGTGTGTGTGTGTGTGTTTAAGAGAGTGTACTCATGGAGTTTTTGATATTTTTGATATTTTTGATATTTTTGATATTTTCCATCTGATTCCAAACCTTTAAAAAAAATCCCAATTAGATAGTCCAAAAAAATGATAAGGATAACATTTATTTTAATCCCCTTGATATTTACCCTATGAAAACCCAACAAAAACGAGAAGGTCTCTTAATAGTTTTTTTCCATATATTGTACATTCTCAAATCAATCATTTGTAAAGATCTGCATGGAGAAGAGTGTTGAAGAAATGCTGAGAGTGGAGGTGTCTGCAGCACAGTGTATGTGGGCAGTGAGCCGGGAAGACACGGTCAGTAAAGGACACCAAGAATCATCCATGTTGAAAGACCAGCAGCTAAGCAGCAGCCCAGCTATAGTCATGTTTACTCAAGCTGACTGGAACAGCTCGTTATAGAGAGCAGAGAACCTGGAAAAAACACACCCAGCAAAACCCTGTCCTGCATTCAGACATGCTTACCAGAAACTGAACTGTGTTACTGTCACAACACGACCAATTCCAATCCCATGATTGTGCTGTGTATATTTGGAAAATACAAAAACAGCCAGAGGCTGAACAGACCAGTATGAATTCTTATTCCTTAATGGGAGCATTACTGAGGATCCCTCTTTCTCTTCCTTTGTTAACATCCTTTTCCCAAGAAGAGGCTCCTGGGGTGGGCCTGAGCTAGAACTGGAGGAAGAAGCTGCAGGCAGATATTGCATCATTTAACTGCCTAATAGTGAGCAAGAGAGCAGCGTCCTGGGGATTCATGGAAATCCTTGTGGGAGATAAAGTCGAAGTGCCTCTTTAATATTTTACATGCTTTTTTTCCCTGACCATATTGCTCATAGTTTCCGCTATAGATTACATAAGATTAATGCATTCAAATATACAGGACATACACAGCTGGGTGAAATAGTTAAAGCATTCATATAACAGTTCAAATAAAACACTGTACTGCTAAAGGAAATCCCCCACACTGTGCTTTGACCCAAGTCTGAACCTGACACCCAGAATAAATCTGCATCTTCCTGCTTTACTTCTGCTTTACTTACTTTATATTCATTTTATATATTCAATAAATAAGCGGTCTGTACCGCATATCTATCACGCAAGCATGTATGATTAAAAAATATCTGTTAGAGTTTATAATGATCGTGTTCAACATAAAAAAAATCTCACTTTGCCTAATATCTCCGATGAGGATCGGTGATTAATCCAGTGTATAAAGCACTAACTACTTAGCACTCTTTCAATGCTTCTTTCAAAGTAACTTTCTGTGACTCATTTACTGCTTATTTCTCAGTTTTCAGTCACAAATACACATTCTGAAGTATAATAAGCTCTGTATTGTCTTTGAGTTTCCCCACAACTGTATATACCGTACATGAGCTCAGAGCCTGTATTTTTTTGTGTCCACATGATACCAAAGGCACACTGACATGCTCTTAATCCAGCTGAGTGATCCACAACTGACCGGTGCTCTATAGATCCCTAAAATAAGGCTCTTGGCTCTGACATGTATCTGTGTGCAACTATATATTGAACAATGAGTGCATTTACATTATATTTAAGTTTGACATTTTATGAATTTTAAGAATTTTGCCAAAAGACCTATCCTACTACTTTCCCATAATGGGATTCAGTGAGCCCTTTAGAGACACTCATATTTTAATATTTGAAAACATCAGCAGAAATAAAACTGAATAAAACTTAGTAATTAAGCTGTGTCCCCATATTTCTATTAACAAATTATTCATCTTTAAAAAATACAGTATTAAAAAAAAATACACACACATATATATATATATATATATATATATATATATATATATATATATATATATATATATATATATATATATATATATATATGTGTGTGTGTACTGGATAACTGTACTCCATATAGACCTCATGGTTTATTCTGAGCATCCTTAAGATGTTGTCTCTTACTTGTACTAAGAACACTGACTGAAGTGGTCACATAAACTCTAGGTAAAACTATTTCATGTTTATATAATGATAATTTAATTTAATTACAAAATAATGTAATTTTACCATTTTAAATAACAATGAACTTATTTAAAAAAAATCCTAAATATGTAACATAAACAAAATAAATATGCTCTTTCTAAATTCAGATTAATAGATTTACTAAAAAAAAAAAAACATAATGGGCAATATTGAGGTCAGCAAAAATTATTGAGATGTGTGTATATATTGGACGAAAAATGTAATTATTGTGACAGAACAACTGTTTAATAAGATCTGTTTTTTCTGTGTATGATACTTTGGCTAGTTTCAGTAATGAAATGAAATCAGTATTTGTCTAAATTATATGTAGTATAGCAACAGGACCTTGTATAACCACGAGATTTTTAACACATACAATATCAAAACCAAAACACAAAACAGTGCTGTACCCAGAAATATGCATATTATTCCACCCCTTGTGCTGAAGCAGTGAGTGTGCAAATCGTTCAGTCAAAGGTTGCATTGTACTGGAAGCAAATGTCCTGCCAAGAATTAACTTCTGTTGGATTGCCTACAAATGCAATAACATAAGTGGTAGAGACTAAAAAAACAGCCAGGACAAACCATCTAGGGCTTCTACAGCAATTTTCTCTAAAGATGCAGATATTAATTTCTTTATACAGACCATATTATATCCTCACATGTTCTTAAAAACCTTTTTAAAGTGGACATGATTATGTCATATATTTTCATAAGAAAAATATTGCATGCTTTGCTTGGGGGTGTAATAAAGTGTAGGACAGAAATTGTATAACCTGCATAACCAGAAGTGAATTTCCAGATGCTGATTATTTAAGCCAAAAAAAAATAAAATGCTGCACTGTCACTTACTATATCTTTTAGCCATTGTTAATACTGTTGTTTGCTATATATCCAGAAGGCCTTGTGTCACAGTGTGGGGAACAATCGTGTACAATGCCAGATCACCTTGCTCTTAATTACAGGCACTTTAACAGCCCAAAATTATGTCAACCAGGCCCTGCAACCAGTGATCATACTGTTTCTAAACACACACACACTCTTGTGCGATGTTCTAACAGGACAGTGTTCATCCACATACTGCTGCTCTCTCAGGAGCTTGCCTTAAAAACACATTTAATATGCCATGGTCAGCCACATCACCAGATATAAAAAGGTATTTGAACTTATAAATGAGAACTATTCTACGTAAGACATTTTTGTTGAAATCTTTGGATATGTATGCCAAAATTAAGCTGTAGAAGATAGTGGTAATCAACAATAATAATAGCAACAACATGAGATGCCATATAGTGTGTAGTATCATCATAACCCTGAGGCATTTGTGATACAAATGTAATTTAAGAACCTTTTGAAGGAGAGTTTCATATTTCTTTCTAAATGTATTACATGTTTACAAATGACAAATATAAAACTCTCCTTCAAAATGTTATCAAATTACATTTTCATCACAAATTATATTCTGATTTAATTACCAGTCCTGGAGAAATTTGCATTGTCAGAATTGTTCATGGAGAGGATTATCATCCCCTAAATGTTTTCTTACAGAAAATAAATTAACTACATGATTATGAATATTTTTATTTTTTTCTAAAGCCTGGGGCATTATTTACAATAGTTTTAGATAAGTATTTGGCATTAAATTTATTTATTTTTCATTGTGGAGTGGTACATACAAGTAATTTTAAAGCAAAATAGTTCCAAAAGAAAATGACTTTTCCAAATACTGAAATTCTATTCCAAAATCCATTTTTTATTATATAACCAGTATCGTATAGTATTAAAAAATGGCTACTAGGCCTGTCACAAAAAGATTTTTTTGGTGGAAAATATATATTGTCCCAGAAATTATTGCGATACACAATATGTTTTTTATTTTAAGACTATTAAATGTCACTGACATAATGATAACAGAACAACAGACAACTACATTTTTATTAATCTTTTATTATAATTAATTTGGGAATTATATACTTATTTCTTCACCTACTGCAGTCCACACTATGTGTATGAAGTCACAGTTATTGAAGCATAACTGGCTAAAATACTGTTTACTGTTATATGTGAATAAACATACAAAAACACAATAGACGATATCACGGTTATTAAAAATGATTGAGTTCATGTTCATTTATTGTACAATAAATCGATATTGCAATTATTGTGACAGGTCTAATGGCTACATTTGTGTTGCAGGCCATGTGAAAAAATGTTAAAGAAATGTGCTTGAATTAGTTAATGTTTTTTTTTTTAATGGACTGTTAATATAAATTACTTTGATTACATCTCAATGACTTTGATTACATCTTTTTAATTTCAGTTGAATTTCCCTCTAAGCTAATGGTTTCGTTATTCAAGAACATCACTTTCAAAAATGCACACAGACTCACAAGATTAAGAATATTACAAAGATCTCAAAAGACTCAACAGAGCTCAGCTCCTATGTATACTAAATACAACACACAAATTACAGCAAAACTCTGCATGCAGTTCTGTCTCAGTAAGATTCATAAATGATAATGGATGTGGTCTGACTACACACTCAGTCTTGCCACAAGAGGGGCATAAAAGTGCTTTCCCTGCTGCCCTGAAAGAGTCTCTCAAATGCTATTTTTGGGTAGTGTACCTCTTGGTGAGAGATCACTGCCTCTAGACATGCCTCTACAATGCATGCCAAAACATTTACCCAGTTCTCAATTTTTTTTGAAAAAAAGGTTTGGACTGAGAAAGACACAGTGGTTGTTGTTGAACTGCCTTTCATCTAAGCGTTTCATCAGCCAGCCATTGTGACCTTCATTTGCAGTGGTGTCCTGAATGAGAAACCTAGACTGCTATAGCCTGAAACTGTAGTGTCTGTAGCCACAAATCAAGACAGGATCTGTTTGAGACTTGATTATGGTTAGATTAGAGTATGGAGGTTGAGAGTATGGTGACTGCTTCAATCATGACTTTACTGCAGAGCAACACACCACCCCAACTGCTGGTGTGATGATCTGGGGAGCCATTGCATGCAACAGTCGATCACTGCTAGTAGTGATACAACGAACACTAACAGCTCAGTCAGATGTGCAGGACATCCTGCGGCCACATGTGCTGCTTCTAAGGCAGGGCTTCCAAATGGCATTTTTAGCAGGATAATGTTCACCCACACAAGCAAGGGTTTCCCAGGAATCTCTCCCCCAGAATGCAACACTTATTTTGCTTGCCTGGTCACCAGGTTTAATCAAATCAAGCATTTGAAGATGATTGATGGGAGCAGCTGGGATGCCAACTTCAGTAACTTGTGATGAGTGCACTTCAGTAACTTATGTATGCATCTATGCCCAACTATATCAAATCTTGTATATATGCTTGTGCCAGGGTGCTTTCAATTGTCCAGTTTTCCCCAATAAACAAATCATTTTGCTCTAATTTGTGCCATTCCATTCCAACAACATCTTGGTGCACTATTTTTTGTGAATGATTGTATTTTGAGCAGGTTTGAGGTCACTAAACATTTTGCAAACTTGAAATTTTATTTGAAGCATAGACTGACATTTATCATACTTAAAATGTACAAAGCGGCCATTCTGAAATGTTATGAGATAATTGGAAGATATTATAGTGTCAAGAGTTTTCGTCTCAGGACATAAACTAATGCCAGGCTACTCAAACACCATTAAACAATCAGCTCAAGGTCTGAGGCCCCTCCATTTCCTCTGACGTGCCTAACTGCTCTCCCTCCCTGCCTCAGCTAAAAGCTGATTAAAAAAGAAAAATTTTCCCAAGCCACGTAATGCGGTCCAGAAGCAGCTCTCTTGGAGTGAACTGGACTTCATGCACAAAAGCAAACAGGCTACTGTTATGAACCCAAGAGCCCTGCAATCAACATGGAGAAATTCCAAAACTCTGATTAACAAACAAACCATAGGAGAGGGGAGAAAATAAATAAAAATCCTGAATAAGAAAGACTCTATCTCTCTCTCCTTTTATGTCCATGCTGATGTCCATGAGAAAAAAAAAAACATCTTAATAAAAAGGTTAGGGCCTTACAGCAACACACACTTAGCATGCATCTACTAGCTCTGCCTAGAGAACAAAAGTACTTTCATAACAACAAAAAATATATATCTCTTTAACAGTTTCTAGGACCCTACAAAAGGATTTCCTTAAAACTTAAATTTTATGCCAATTTACTTTCACAACATTTTTAAAAAACGTACTAATCACCTGTTTCTGAGCCATGGAAATATTCTTGAATTGTTGTGAGAATGGCAGAAAATATGTCCCTAAACAGTTTCTGAAACCTTTCATCCTGGATTACAATGTCCAAGCCATTCTGAGGATGTGTTTGTTTAGGATTAAAAAGGATTCTTGGAATAATGTGAGAACATTAGAATAAATCTTAATTAATAAAATGATTTAATGGACCTTATAAAATAATGTCTACAATATTACTTTTATATATGTCAACTTCAAATCCATTCTGAGAACTTAAGAAGGATGTGGCCATATACATGATGAAATTCTTCGAACACTGTGAAAGCAGTAGAGATCCCTGGACACAGTATTTGTAACTTTATTAAACGTCTTTCATACCATAACTTCTAAGAAGTGCTGAAAACTTTCAAAAGCTGAGTGATGGGGAGAACACTGAAAAGACATCCATTAAATGTTTTTTTAGGATGTTCAAAAGCTTTGTTTGTTTTTGACTACTAATGTTGATTTTGGAACATTGGGAAAACATCAGAGTAGATGTTCAATGACCAGTTTCATGGACCTTACAAAAAATGTCTACAGTGTTACTTTTATATCTGTCCACTTTCAACCCACGCAATGGGGACATTTTTTAAATGCTGTGAGAGCACCAGAAAAGACATCCCTCGAATGGTTCTAGGATCTTACAAAATAACTCCTTTACAAAGTTTCTTTCATACCATAACATCTCAGCAATGCTAAAGACATTCAAAATCTGATGGGGAAAATGTCACATTTCTAGGACCTTACAAAATAATGTCTTTACTATGTTACTTTTACACTTTTACTTTTACAGCTTCAAAGCCATTCTGAGGACTTTAAAAGCTGTTTATGAGGGACATTTCTTGAACATTTTAGAATCGTCAGAAAGACATCCATTGAACAATTTAGACACTCTACAAAACAAAAGTCCTTTGCTTTTTAAAGAAAAAATATTGCTGGATGTCCTTGGTATGAAACTTTATGGTATATACCTTTATGGTATGAAACTTTCATACCATAACTTCTAAGCAATTCTGAAGTTCCAAAAGCTGTTTTCTATGAGTGTTTACAACTTCTGAGGATGTGTAAAAGATGTGTTTCTTTCTCAGTGTTAAGGACATTTCTAGAACATTGTCAGAACATCAGAAATATCAGAAAGACATCCTCTGAACAGTGCAAAACAAAAGTCCTTGTTACTTGCTAAACTTGCTTGAATTGTTTCTATGACCTTAAAAAATTAAGGTCAATGCTCTGTTTGTTTTTTAAATGCTCTGTTTGTTTTTTAATGGTGATTTGGACATTTCTGGAACACTGTGAGAATGTCAGAAAGACAGGTCCTTACAAAATAACATATTTAAAACATTTTTCACACTAGTTTACAACCTCTAAGCCATTCTGGGGACTTTCAAAACCTGTGTTTGTGTGTGTTAGGACATATCTGGAGCATTATTAGAATGTCAGAAAGACGTCTATTTAATGGTTTTGAAACCCTACAAAACAAAATCCTTGCAGCTCTGTTAAAAAACATTTAAGGACATCCGGAAGACGTTGTATTGTTAGCTGGGTAGCCGGTAGGCTAATATAACCCGAGAGATGTATTCTTTTTTTTTTTTTAGCTAGAAGCAACACTGCACTGCTTGTGCTGTCAGACTGCAGAACTTTTGGGGTCTGGTTGAGCTTGATTTCATGGGACTTTACGCAGAAGCAACAATGCAACACCTTCCTCATGCAGTGTCTCTGCTAGAGTATGAGCTCACTGCACGAGGCTTCCTATAGGCTAGAGTGGAGGATGAGGTGGTGGTACCCTATCAGACAGTGCAGTCCCTGAGACAGCATCAGGCCAGTGCAGGTCAGGACACATACACACACACCCCTCCCCATCCCATCCCGCACTGCTTTTTGAGGCGCATCACTAAATCACTGCGCTGAGTCTGTGCTTTATTCCAGCACAGGCTGCACTGACTGACTGAGAGACCCACCATCCCTCCGCCACCGAAGCGCAGAGCACCATCCCTCCGCCCGGCCCGCAGAGCCATGCTGCCCGGAGCCCACAGGCCATTAATCACACTCAGACCACAAGACCCAGTGGAGAATCAGAATTATCGCAGGACATCGTTTTCAATAATGAACCAGAGGGTCTGCCCGGGCATCACAGCACTGCAGGGAGTGGCAAGGTTATCATCAGCCTGTGTCCCAGGGCTCAGCCTGCACTAACCGCAGCCCTATCTCTGAGTACTGACAGCCCGCTGGTCCTAATGATATGATCATAAACACTCCGCAATGTTTAAAACACGGGAGAAAATAAAGCAGAAATGCGCCTCTTACCTCTCTCTCTCTCTTCTCGCGGCGGTATCTTATTGCTGCTCAGCACCGTCAGTTAGCTCCTCCCCCTCACAGCACAGCACGTACAGGCTCGCGCCCGCGCGGACCCGCCCACTGCTGTAAAACGCGCCCGGCGCTCGGGAAGCGAGGAGGAGGAGGAGGAGCGCGCGGGCAGCCGAGGCCCGGGAGCGGCGCTGCGCGTGACGTTAAAGCGGAGGATCCCCGTTAACCTCAGAGATTCCCCTTCACTCCCTCTGATATACTGCTCACACTGCTGCTGTACCCACAATACACCACTCTACACCACACCACGGGCCCTGAGCAGACCTTCAGCTCACACTGAGGACAGCACTACTTCTACCTTTACACACATTCATAATCTACACCTGATCATTTACTACATCATTATATATATAAATATTTTAAAAATCCCCAGCCTCATGAACAGAATTACTATTGCTGCTACTATTATTATTACTTATATTTTTATATTATATTATAATATTAATATTATTAATAACATTGATAACTGTACTAATATAAGCAATATTAACATTAATTCACTACTATTATTACTAAAATAATACTACAACAAGTACTTTTCGCACATATACTATTACTTTTACTACGGTTATTACATCTAATAATATTAGCACTAACGCCTACTGATAATAATAGTAATAATCATGATAATAAAAAGCAGAATCATCATCATCTTCATAATAGTAATAATATTACTATTACTACACTTACTAATACTACTGTTACTACAACTATTACTACGACTACTACACTAATAATATAGCAATAGAATAAAATATATAAAATAATAACAAGTTTATATTATTATTATTATTATTATTAGTAGTAGTAGTAGTAGTAGTAGCAGTAGTAGTAGTGGTATTGCTGTTATGCATAATAATGTTTAGTAATTATAGTAGTATCAGTAGTAATAATAGTAGGAACCAAAACTATATATAATAATAATAATAATAATAATAATAATAATAATAATAATAATAATAATAATAATGCTTTTACTCTTACTACTGCTGATCTTACTACTACTATTACAACTTCTACTACAATAATCCAATCCAAAAAATTAATTAATAATACAAAATAAATCAAGGTAGTTAGTTAATTTTATTTATTGCTTTTTTTTAACAACCAATCAAAATGTCTCTCTGTTGCAAACAGTAATCATTAAAGTTTTGCTTTACAATATTACAAATTATTATTATTATTATTATTATTATTATTATTATTATTATTATTATTATTATTATTATTATTATTATTATTGTTGTTATTGTGGTGACTTGTGCAAAGTAATTATTATTGGTTTTTATCATTTTTATACAGCATGTATCGGTATATCGGGTATGTCATAGATTAGAGCTGTGTGTGTTTAGTGTTGAGTGCGCTGTGTGTGTTTTAGCGGTGTGTGTGTGTTTTTTCCGCAGTGTTTGGAGAGAGCGCTGTAAATCCTTTAAAATGTCGAGGGTGGAAACTACAACTCCCAGTATCATGACCTTCACTACGTATGTGCTCTACGTAGGCTCGGGAAGCGGATACACGTAAAATAGCGGAAGAAAATGTACACAATGGCAATCTGGAAATCAATTAAGTAGAGAAAAAAAGAGCATTAATTGCCTTTCTTCATGCCCGCCCCGGTGCGGAATGGCGGACAGCTGGCGGAGTGTGTGAGAGGCGGAGAGCGGAGGAGCGGCGGAGAGAGAGAGACGGGCTGCAGTCAGACTGGAGGAGGTAAATATCTAATGATCCTGAGGAGCAGCAGGGTCTGCTGAGGGTCTGCTCCAGCAGGAGACCCAGCAGAGCTGAGCTGCTGTGTGGAGGCAGATATGAAGCAGCTGTGGGTCTGGACTGGAGTCCGCCGCGCTGCGACAGCTCCCTCAGCCCCCGAGCCCGGGTTTAAACCGGAGCTCAGGAGCTGGAGGAGAGCAGCGGTGTGAGACAGGACTCAGGAGTTAGGACTCAGGCTGAGTTTAAACTGAGAGACATGTGGTGATTTTATGTGAACAGCGAGGTCCGGCAGCAGAGTGACAGTGAGGGGTGTGATTGATGAGCTGCTGTGGTTTTGTCTGAAGTGTCTCTTCTGAAGACGCGCCTCTCCTCTCTCTGCAGGGTTTAAGCAGTGTCTTATTATTATTATCATCATATCTCCTGTGTGTTTAAAGCATGAGAAGACTGAGCTGATGGTTGGAGGGCTCGTGGAAGAGGCTGCAAATCAAGAAAGCCTGACTGGAAGATGCCAAGAAGAAAACAGCAGAATCCACAGCCTGTCAAGTGTAAGCGCTTTAATGCTGGATTAAACAGACAGACATTAACAAACCAATTGGTTTAAACCTAATCTTACAGATTTTAGTTATTACACAGTATCTATGATATAATAACATAGTAAAATACATATGTATATTTACATTTACTCGTCAGATAACGTTAATTTAACAAAATGTATCAGATCTACATAATAAAAGTCCTCCCCAATGATTTTCCCCCTTTTTTTAATTCACAAGAAGTGCTGAGAAGAGTGTTACATGTGTAGGACTGTGCATTATTAATATAGATATAATATATGACTATTTCAGATGTGATATGTAAATTGCATATTTAAACAGTTTATTATATTTATATAATAAAAGTTCTCAATGATAAAAAAAGTTCTCCTATAAGAAACCTGTAAAAAAAATCGATAAAAAGTAACTTATTGTTCACCTATAGGACTGTTTTTTTAGATGTGATTTACTGTGTATTACAGTGTATTACTATTTATATAAAATATGCCTATTATAGATGTTGTTTTTAAATGCCATTATTAAACATAGCTAATTGTATTTACATAATAAAAGTTATCAATGACTTTTCCACTTTTTTAAAACCATAAGAAATGCGTAGATCACAACTGTTATACATATGTAGGACTGTATATTATTATTTTGTTTAAATAAGTCTATTTTAGATGTTATTTAGAACCAAGTTTTTTATATGTACATAATAAAAGTCCTTATTTTTTCTTTTTTAAATCTGTAAAAATGCTTAGATTATATATATGTATATGGCTGTGTATTATTAATATATATAAAAAATATGTTTCAGATGTGATTTATAAATGACATAATTGAACATAGCTAAATGTATGTACATAATAAAAGTCCTTAATTTTTCAAAAACCATAGGAAATGCTTGGATCACATGTATCATACCTATGTAGGACTGTGTATTATTATTTTGTATGTAGTTTAAAAGCAACACAATTGAACATAGTTTGTAACTTTTTTTTTCCTCTTTTAAAACCATAAGAAATGGTTACATCAAAAATATGTATAGGAATGTGTTTTATTCATATAGAAAAAAAGGATGTGATTTATAAATGCTATTATTGAACAGAATTAATTATATTTATAAAATGAAAATCCTCCACAATGATTGTCCTATGTTTAAAACCATAAGAAATCATAGGTCACAAATATTGTACATGTACTTTTGATATGGATAAAATATTCCTAATTTAGATGGCATGTAGAAATTACATAATTCAACACAGTTTATTATTATTATTTACATAATAAAAGTCCTACAACTGTTTATTATTATTATTATTATTATTATTATTATACACACATACAATATGCCTGTTTAAGATGTAATTTATAAATGATTTAATTTAACACAATCTTTTATATTTACACAATAAATATATAAGTATATAATATAAAACTCCTCAATAATTCCTGCCCTTTTTAAACCTAGAAAAATGCTTGTATCACAAACATCGTGTATATATAAGACTGTGTATTATTAATATTGAAAATATATCTTTCAAGTGATTTAGTAATTACTTCATTGAACACCGATAATGATATTTATTTCCTCAATAACCCCCCCTCCCCACCCCCCCCACCCCCCCACCTTTTTAAACCATTATTATTTTAATAAAAAAAATCCAGAGGTGATTTGTCAATGACATTATTGAGCACAGGTCATTTTTTTACAAAATAAAAGTCCCACTCTGACTTTTCCCCTAAATCCTGCATGTTTACATATAAACTCATTGTTGCTGTGATAATAATAAATATAAACACAGGGCTGTCAATCACTTGTATTGTGAATCCAAATTCCATTGGAAATAGGGCTTGTATGTTTTTTCGAATGCACCCAGAGTATTTCTTTACACTTCAAATTTGTGTTTCTCAACACTGATACTGGAGGCTCAGTGCCCTGGACTGCCAGCACACCAGATTCAATTTATTATCCCATTAGCAATGCATTATTGATTTACATTGGTGTGACAAAGAAGAAGAAGCACTAAAATGTGCAGGATAGAGGGTCCCCAAGACCAGGGTGAGAAAAACTGCTATAAATTAATTCCTGCTACTTTGTCCAGTAGATGGCAGCATAATGCAGGCACCACAAAACAAATCAGTTTAATCAAATTGTTGCAACCCAGTGGCTGATTTTTACAGTTATTAAAGAAATGCAATTACACTAAACGGTTCTTCCTGTAATATTATTACAGCACAATTACTTATTAGCAGCGCATTTAGAGATTGATTATCTTAAATTAAGTTACATATCAATAAACCCCAATGTCTGTTACTGTGCCAGATGTAAATCATGTTGTATGTCTATAAACACACATACTAGGTTCTCTAAACTCTCTTCTGCTTTTTTTCAGTGGATTCTAAAGATGGCGTAGGAATAAACACTCAAGCAAGCCTTTCTTTCGAGGGTGACTTTCTGCTGGGCCAAGATCTTGACTTCTCAGATCCAGATAATGACAACAAAATTATAGGTCTGGATAAGTTTTCAGGTGAGTGTTCAGTGAGTTTCTGCATAACCTTTAATTAGGTCTTTCATTATTGTGTTATGACCATTTTATTCTAAGATACAGCAATGATACAGAAGCTTAGTAATGCTCATACACATTACTTTAAAGAGAAGTGATTTTTTTTAAATCTTTACACATTTATAAATTGGAATTTGAATAGAAAAAAAAATAAACCTCAACAAATACAATAAAACCACTGTTTGTAAAGCATAGCAGGCCACACAATATAGGAACTTGTCAGCAAGAAATGATTGAGGCCATGACTTATATGGTATGATTAGTTAGTAATGATATTATTGTGACAGGCCTACTCTTAATAAATGCATACTGAAAAATGGGCTAGTTACATGAGTGTTATAAATAATTGTGAAACAAAATCCAAAAAATACATGCAACATATGTAAAACCAACAATAGTTGCTAAGGTTATAGCTAAGTAACTGAAAAAAGAAATGCTTGTTAATAACTAATTTGTCAGCTTTAATTAGTTGACTGTGGTTAAAATAGTGAATACAAAAATGTAACATTAGAAAATTCTCCAAAATCCCAGATCCCCAAAATACATTTATAAATGTTCAAAAAATATGTTCCATGTGGAATTATATTAATAAAAGGAGGATATTTTTTATAAAGGTTCTGTAAAACATGTACCATCAGGGTTTAGACATTTTTTCCTCCTGATTTAGAAATCCAATTAAAAAAGAAGCCCTATGTTATAAGTCTTAATTGAAATTGACTTCAGTGCAGTACAGACCTGGACAACACAATTCAACCAGGCCATAATATTGCATGAATACCATGGTTGTTATGGTACATTTGAAGTAAGAGTAGGTTAGGAACACTATTTAAAACATAGGTTTCCATTCAAATGTTTCCCTAAAAGAAAAAAAAGTATTTTTCCTTTTAAATACAGCGCTGGAAAAAAATAAGAAACCACTTAAAAATGATGAGTTTCTGTGATTTAACCAATTAAAAAAACTCTGGATTATAATCCAGAGGAGGATGGATGATCACAAGCCATCAAACCAAGCTGAACTGCTTGATTTTTTGCACCAGTAGTGGCATAAAGTTATCCAAAAGCAGCGTGTAAGACTGGTGGAGGAGAACATGCCAAGATGCATGAAAACTGTGATTAAAAACAGGGTTATTCCACCAAATATTGATTTCTGAGCTCTTAAAACTTTATGAATATGAACTTGTTTTCTTTGCATTATTTGTGGTCTGAAAGCTCTGCATTTTTTGTTATTTCAGCCATTTCTGCTCTAAATGACAAATATTTTATTTGGAATTAGCCAGAAATGTTGTCCATAGTTTATAGAATAAAACAACAAATATTAATTAATAATTTTAGTCAAACATGTACCTATAAATAGGAAAATCAAAAAAACTATTGAAGTAACTTTTTATTTTTAAACTTTTTGTTTTTTCTTTTTATTTATTTATTTTTTTAGATCTAAAAAATATAAATATACTAATTGAAAGTAAGACAGATAAACTAGAAACAAAATTGCTGAAATTTGCTGATGTCAGCAAAGTCATTATTACCATATGCAAAAAAGCAATACCATATACAGTATAATATCATGCACCTTACAGTCTAATGCAATGTTATTCAACTTTGGTTGTGGATGCACCCTTCCCTGCACATTTTAGTGCTTTCAGTGACCCAACACAACTGATTCAACTAAAAAGCTCATTCAGAGTAGCAGTTGGTTTGTTGAAGCAGGGAATCCACTAAAATGTGCAGGGCAGCGTGCCTAGTTTAAGGCTAGGGTTTAATATACAGTAGGGTCACTGTAAATATGTAAATGTTTTAAACATTAGGTTCCATATAATATATTATATTCCCTGATCCCTGAAGAAGAAGAACAATGTGCAGGACATACTGTATAAAGGATATTTGTCAGAGAAAAGCAGTTATATGCAAAGCCCCAGCATTTTGTGGAAATGATTTGGTTTCTGGGGGGAATGGCACAGAACAGTGTGTAGTTTTGTTGTATAATTATACAGAATTTTCTGTATAATTACAGAGTAGGAACTTCACAGATAAAGGAGCAGCATTATGACTTTATTTCAACATCTCAAACAACATAATTGAGTTTATTTGAAGTCATATTTGAGTCATTGAAATACCATGAAGAGTGCAACGAAGTGCAATGAATATTAGACATAAGACATATATATTACTAAAATAAATAAAATGCAGATAATTTCTTTTAATATACTGATATATAATATACACTCATAATGTACACAGTGTGTCGTTATCTTAGCTAGTAACCTGTTGTTTTAGATGGAAACTATATGAGTAATAAAATTTAAAAATGCATGTTAATGCTGTATCTTTCAAAAGGTGGCTAGTATTTAAGGTATACTGAGGTACAGTAAGCGTATATAATAAAATAATATATATTCAACACCAGCATTGTAGATTTGCTGTCACTAAGGATTTAATAAATGTGTTAATGTTAAAAATAAAATATGATGACTAAAAAGTATAGATAAATATTTAAAGCAGGGTACATGAGAGCTCTCTTTCGTTAAATACTGTGCCATTTTAGCTCAGTGTGTTAAAGCACAAAAACCTGCAGATTTGCCTGTGATGACTACTACTTTTTTGATGATATACTGTGCCATATATTATAGATATAGATATACTGTTCTACCATAGATATACGGTTTCTGATTAACAACGTTATTGTCATTTTGACAATAACAAAACAAATTATGCCACTGATTTAAAAAGAAATAATTGCATAATTATGCATGTTTATCAATACAAAATGCAATGAACATAAAATTATTGAGAATATTCACACAATATTCAAAATAAATAAAATAAAATAAGAACGCTTTTTCAAACATTTTAAAGTAAGAATGATAAATAATTATAGCAAATATAATGCTTGTAATAAACTAGGAAAGTGCATTTCTTAAAGGAATAACATAATTTTAGGTCTGTAAAAATGCTATGGTTTTTGCTATATGGTTTCTATTGTGTTTATAGTTGTTTGCCAAGAGAAACATTATGGGCAATATTGAGTTAAGCGAAATGATGCAGTCTGATGGATATTGAGCTGCAATCAGGGTTCCATAACCTCTTAAGAGTTAACCCTTAGAGACTTTTGGAATCCAAAAAAGTCAAGTGGTACCCCCACAAAAAGTCACTGGTGCTGAGCCACAGGATCTGATTGGCTGTCCGTCAAGACACGGGACTTTGCTAGGTAGCACAAAACATGGCACATTAAAAGGTGTAGAGAAGTTTTGTTCTCTGACGAGAAAATAAGTGCTTTTTCCTCTGAGGGTTATGAAAGGTTTTGACTTTAAAAGATGTGGTCTTAAACTTTTGATCAGCTGAAAAAAAGCATGTTCAAGTGGGAATGCATTTGTTAATAAACTGGCTGACTTCTTAAGATCCAAAAGTCTTTTGGTTATTAATATTATTAATATTGGTTATTTTTGGTTATTAATTATATTAATGAGGGGCGTAAATGAAACATTTTGGTCTGAGATGCTGGTGCTCTAGTACGACATCTAGTGGTGAATAAAATGCATACAGAACGTCTACTTCAATTGTTGGAATGTGAACTTCAGTCGTTTCTGATTTGGTTTGATTTAAATTTATAAACCATGGAACAAGAGCATATCAAATAAAAACATTAGAGAGGGAACTGTATATAAAACTGGTGGTCCAGGTAGAGGTCCAGCTAGAAGATCCAACCCTGATATATTGTATTTTTCACATTATAAGACACACTAAAAAATCCTTTACTTTTCCCAAAAAACATCAGTGTGCCTTATAATCTGGTGTGACTTATGTATGGATTCTACCAGTCAGGTTGAAAGGAGCAGTAAAGCTACTCCGCTGAAGTTCAGCTTTATACAGGGGTTTCAGTTTACTCCAACACCGAGGCTGAAGCAGTATTAGCATTAGCCGCTAACTGTGCTTTAAATGGTGAGATTTATTGTGAGTAACTTTAGATTTATTAGGAATAGTTTAACTACACAGGCAGCAAAATTGTACATGAACGCCATGATTTTACCACATAATACTTATTGCCAAATAAGATTATGTGTGTAAAGTCACAAATAGGTCAATAAGGTCTACCACAAGAGGTGACGGTACTCTTCCACTAAGGAAATGTGTTTTTGGCTAGAATGTGGTTTCCTTATGTGCTTCTCTCCCATCTAAGGAAAAAAGGGTTAACAGCTATTGGTTTGTTCTGCAGAAGTTTTATAAGCTTTATAGATTTATAAGCAATAATGATTGACCCTGTTTTATGCTGTATTTTAAATTACTTGTGTGTTTTAAATTATTTCCACTGTGTTGTTTAAGATGGTTTCCTTTAGAACATCAACCTGCCCAGAGGCAGCAGATGAAAATTAGCCATATTATTAACCATTAGCCATTAGCAATAAATTAAATAAATCAATTCAAATCAAATTATTGCAGCATTTACTAGCATTAAGCATGGCTACTAGCACTAGCCTTAGTGGAAATCTAAGCTTACTGTAAATAAACAAAAGTGCTTTATCCATCCAAATAAACAGTTTTCAGAATGTTTTTTTTTTTTTTTTTTAAGAATTACAGTTTTTTTTTTACTTAGCTTTATTTTACTTACCACCACCCAGCAGCGCCCTGCTGGATTATAAGGAAGACATGGTGACACCCCTGTTCCTTCCTAGTGTTGCATAAGGTGTTTTATTATCCAATGCGCCTTATGTATAAAAATAGAACAGAAAGTAGACATTCATTGATAGTGTGCCTTTTAATCTGGTGCACCCTAGAGTCTTTTTTTTTTTTACTGTTTGATATCTCCAACATTTCTGAATGTCGTTATCGCAAAAATACCCTGAAATATCATTATATCATTTTAGGGCCATTTGGGCGATCAGGATACAACTTTTTTGCTGTTTATAGCAAAAGAAAAACTCAGACTGTTCTCATTCCCCATTTAATATCTACTATAGACAAATTATATATGTCCAGTATCATTCATTTCACCTCAGTCCTGGATATATGGAGTGCATTATTAGTATAATTAACTTCTATTGAAAATCTTAATTAGGGGTTTGCCATACCATATCGTATGCAATAATATTGCCAAATAAAATGTTATATTAATACTGTTGCAGTAGCGTATTTTGGATTTTTTTTTAATTCAGTGTTTTGTCATATCGCCAAGAATACCATTATCACAAAAAATATAGAAATATTGTAATATCATTTTATTGTACAATTGATGAATTTTTAGAAATAAATATTATAAAGACTGTAGCAAAAAGAAGAAGAATATGTATTAAAAGTATAAATTAGTGTTTGCCCCTTCATAATTTTTTTTTTTTTTACTTTTTTCACTCTTAAATGTTACAGATCATCAAACTAATTTAAATATTGGTCAAAGACAACACAAGTAAATACAAAATGCAGTTTTTACATTTTTATTATTTAAAAAGAAAATAAATCCAAACCTACATGACCCTGTGTGAAAAAGTGTGGTGTGAAAACACCACCAATGGACCACTGAATGTCCAATGGACAAATAAATGTATTTTCGTACTGAAGGGTGTGATTGGAGAAGTGAAGGGTGTGATTGGAGATAACCACACCTTCAGTACAATGCAAACATATTAAACAATCTTCGCTTGACATTTCACTTGAGTTCTCTTAAATCTCTTGAGTCCACGAATCATCTTCATATAGAACGTGACAGGATGTGTGCAGGTGAGATGGATCGTGTGTAAACCAAAAGGGTGTCGGAAAGGTATATGTTTAAATAGGGTTTTTTTAACAATACAAAGCTGGAATGAAAACAAGCTGAAATGAAATACTAGTAATGATGCTATATTTTTAATGTAAGGAGTAGAAATTTCAGATAGCTGTGTGGAAAGTGTAGAAGGAAAAAGTCATCTGAAAAATAACTATACACAAAATGTCAATTCAAGAAAATGAATAATATATTTATGCTTTGTTACTTCTGAACCTTTTTTAAGCATTCCTTAGCTTTATAGGCACAAATTGGGTGCATTTTCTGGTGTTCATCTCCTTGCTGAGGAATCCCTGGTTGATTTAAAGTTTGAAATGTCAGGGAATTGAAATGCTATTTGGCCAGGATGCCCTGTGCAAACTTGTGCATGCAACTTTATGAAGACGAGTGATTAAAGGTCATAACTTTTCGTCCTGCAGACCTTATGCTGCTGTGTGCATTACATTTAATGCCTTCTTTGCCTTGTATGTTTGTTATGCAAATGTGCTCATTTAATGGTGTGGTTCAGATGGGAGTGTGACTTTTGTGGGGGGGAGAAAGGGAGGCACAGCTTCCTTTTTCATGCACAGCTGAAAGATGAAGCTCAGTACTGGAAATATCTCTGGCTGTAGTGTTCTGTCAAAGCATACAATCTGAAAATGGCAAATCGTAAAAAAAAAATGCAATGTGCCACCATTATAAGGGTCATCAAGACAGCCATCATCATCAAGGACACCATTACAGGAAGGCATTTATTCATCATCATCATCATCATCATCACCACTACCATCATCATCATCATCATCATCATCATCATCATCATCATCTCCTCTTGGTGTCTTTATCATCATCATCATCATCATCATCATCATCATCATCACCCCCTCATCATCATCAGCACCGCCATTATAGTCATCATCATTATCATTAGGCTGGGTAATCATCCACCAAGGGTTCCTGAAAAGCCCAATATAAAGGCCAGCTCAGGCTTCGGCTGCGCATTTCTTCCATGTGTGAGGAGAGGACTGCAAAGCAGAGAGGACCACCTCACAGACAGCAGCTACACGAGAACACTGGAGATTTCGCTCTGCGAGAGTCAGTGTGCAACTTTATTTATTTTCTTTCTTTATAAGAAGGACACTGAGGCATCTTTTAACTCTTAAACTGTGTAAGTAAGAACACGGGATGATTTTGGTGTTTGTACTTCACTTGATAATAATTTAGTACATATATAAATATATATATATATATATATATAGATGATAGATATGATTATATAAAATGTTCCAGTAACAGTAATATGATTTTTGCTATGAATTGTCATGGATTGTAATGGTAGTAGGGCTGGATTATAACTTAATATCAATGTATATGGTCTTATGAAATGTTTCAATAACTGTTATTGTTATTAAATATTGTTAATATGTGATGTTTACCGTATTTCAAGATGTCTTTTTCACAGCATTTGTCACTGATTAATGTGCATTACATATATTACTGGTACATGAATTGTCAAATTTATTTAAAGAAGTATTTATAGGAACAGACATCCATTAAAAGCATACTTAGCAGTTTTTCTGTAGCTTTTCTGTTGTTCATATCAATATCTGACTTATATCATATTGACTTAAATTAGGAAATAAATTGTGATATTAATTTTTGGTCACTGCCTAGCCCTAATTGTAGCGATACTATTTAAAACGTGGGTCTGATTTACTCATTGCGTAGGACTAGGGAAATTAAGTTTTTCTAAAATTTCTAAAAACAGGGTAGGAGATATAACTAAAAACTCATATTTTAATATGCTTTAAAGAAATGCAGATACACAATACTATAAAATAAGCCTTAAAGTATAATAATACTCAAGTATTAGTATTTATTTGTAACACAGAAACATCAGCACAAGCTGAGAGGGTAATCGATTTAACTTGATTAATGAACTTACTATTTAAATGAATTTTTCAAAATGAGGCTTGTGCTTTAGTAAGTGTGTTAGTAATTTTTTTTTATTTGGAGTTAATTAAAATATAAGGTTATGTTTGCAGATTTTTCAATAGAAAACGGAAATTGCTATTGTAAAATATATCTAAACTTTTTTTATTGTTTTATTGTTGGTTTCTTCATGATGTTTTTTGAGCCTGCATGGTTTTGACTCCTTTATTTGAAAATGAGTGTAAAAAAACAGTAGTGCTGTTTTTACTGGCACATCTACAAATAAAAAAAAAATTATAAAACTTTCAATTGTTATGTAAGAACAAAAAATGAGAATCAATCATATATTTGAAGACTGTTGAGACTAATTTTTAAAAATATCGCCCTGTTCCTGCAGTGTTTCTAAGTAATATATACAGTGTCTTGCAAAAGTATTCATACCCCTTGAACTTTTCCACATTTTGTCACCCTAAAACCACAAACTTAAATGTACTTTTTTAGAGATTTTAAGTGATAGACAAACATAAAGTAGCACATAATTGTGAAGTGGAAAGAAATTCATAAAAAAAGATGGAGAGCGTCTGTGAACAGCAATTTCTTGTCTTGCCACAGAAGCTCAATGAGATTAGGGTAAAAGTAGGGTGAAAATAGTAAGCAGACAAATTTTTGTGCTGCTACCTTTAATTGCAACGTTTGTACAGAAAAAGTTGCACTAAATTTTTCTTTGTTAAATGTTACTCCTCCGAACACCAAACCATTTCCACACAAATGTCCCATGCATTTCCCATGCAAAACACTGTAAATTCTGTAGCAGGTGCGATACTACAATATCTTTTATAAATAGTTTTCAAGATATACTTAAGTTAATATACTGTTTTTTTTTTTTTGTTTTGTTTTTTTTTTCTCTCCTACCCTGTGCAGCTGATCTTAGTCTGCCGAGCTTTCAACTGGGAGACGAAGAGAGCTCCTCCTTCAGTCGACTCAGCATGGAGAGTGACACGGATGATCTCCGCCCAGGCGACAGTGAGCGTGAAGAGGGGGCGTCCGAGCCCACATTTCCACCGTACCTCTCCTGCAGGGGCTGCACTCAGCTCCTTGATGAACCTCTGGGACCTGGCATGGACCTGGTCGGGCCTTACTGTCTGCGCTGCTGTAAAGGGAACATGGGTAGCGTAGTGGACAGGGCGCAGCGCCTGCTGTGCTCAGGCTCACAAGCTCCTGGCACTGGTGCTGGGCAACCCGGGGGTGAGGACAGTGCTCTGAAACTCCACTCCTGCATGCTATGTGGTTTCTCCTCGCGCTACACAAACCACGTCAAGAGGCACATGAAGGTCCACAACGGCGAAAAGCCGTACAGGTGCCCGCTGTGTTCTTACGCCTCTGCTCAGCTAGTTAACCTGCAGAGACACTTGCGGATCCACACTGGGGAAAAGCCTTACAAGTGTGAGCACTGCACATTTGCCTGCAGTTCTTTGGGGAACCTGAAGAGGCACCAGCGTATGCATATGGTCACAAATTCTGTTCAGAATATACAACGACCTGCGAGTGGACAGAGCCTTCGATGTCCTCCTGTAGGCCAGAAACCCAGAGAAGATGCTTCCAGTGCCTCACGTGACGGTAAGGTTTTCTTCCCCTTTCTAAAGCCTCTTTGACACTGTAGGTCCAAATACACTGCCTGGCCAAAAACAAGTCTTTACCTGGATTTAACTAAGCAGATGATCTAGGATTGCTGCAGTTGGTCAGGTCTGGGTTCAGCAACAGTATGTGCTGAAAGAATGAGGTCAGCTGACTACCTGAATATACTGAATATAGACCAGGTTATTCCATCAATGGATTTTTTCTTCCCTGATGACACGGACATATTCCAAGATGATAATGTCAGGATTCACTGGGCTGGAATTGTGAAAGAGTGATTCAGGGAGCATGAGATCATCATTTTCACACATAGATTGTTCACCACATTAAGAATCTTTGGCATGTGCTGGAGAAGGATTTGTGCAGCAGTCAGACTCAAGTTCAAATACTTGCTTCCCTCATAACCTAGTCGGACACAGAATATTGGGTATGAATGCCAACATTCAAATGTCTGTACTAGTGGTTGTGATAAAATAGCCAATGTTATAGTAAAAAAAAAAATATTAGCCAAGGTTAGCTAATATTAGCTAATATGCAGTTGTTACCCATTCAAGAGGAGAAAATTAGCCTTGCTCTGCATCTGTCTTGTAGTCCTTCTGGGGTCTAACCAGTCTCCATCCATCAGTAGCATTGGCAGTCTTGGCTCAGATTATACTGAGTCTCTGGACATGGAGCTTTTTAGAAGGATATATGTAGCTGAAAAATTGCAGTCAAGAGATGCCAGTGCATAATCTTAGCATGTTTACTCATATCTTATGAAACACCCTACAAATTTGTATGATTAATTCCTGCAGAAGGATATAACACATACAATATACTACATATATATACTTTAAATTCTCTACATCAAACCTTTCTATGAGAACAGTCACTTCTCAATGCTCAGAACTGTTCAGCCCTAAAATGGCAAAGACGAAATCAGTGATCTTCGATATTTAGGTTCCAAGCTTTGATAAATGCCTTTACTGTTGTGCTAAAGAAGTAGGACTTACTAATTTTAATTTTTATTGTCAGGAGCTGTGCGATCTGATGCTGTGAGATCCGAAGCTGTACGCTCAGAAGCAAATATAAACAGTGGAGGTGACAGTAGGTACGTTCATGCATTTGCGGCCCTGAAACCAGAGCAGCAGTCCTCCTCCCGGGCGTTGGAACCAGGGCAGGCCAGAACTCAGCCTGCAGCTCTACCACCACTACTGTTCCCCTTCACCTGCCGGCTGTGCGGCCTGGCCCTGGACGACGAGGACGGTTCCTCGGCGCAGATCTGTGCTAAGTGCACCTTGGAGATGCTCACAAAAGACACTGCAGGCGGTGCTGGCGAACGCGGTGACAAAGTGTACACCTGTGCTGCCTGCCCCTTCCTCACGCACTACCCCAACCATTTGGCTAGGCACATGAAGACCCACAGCGGCGAGAAGCCTTACAAGTGCCCGCAGTGCGACTACGCGTCCGCCCACTTCGACAACCTCAAGCGGCACCACCGCGTGCACACGGGCGAGAAGCCCTACAAGTGCCACCTGTGCGATTACGCCTGCGGCAACCTGGCCAATCTCAAGAGGCACCAGAGGGTGCACTCGGGTGCCAAACCTTTCCAGTGTGCCATTTGCAACTACAGCTGCAACCAGAGCATGAACCTAAAGCGGCACATGCTGCGGCACACCGGAGAGAAACCGCACAAGTGCCAGGAGTGCGGATACACCACGGGCCACTGGGACAATTACAAACGGCACCAGAAAAAGCACGGACTGGCCACAGATGGTTGGGTGAAAGTGCCATTGCCTGAGAACGAGGAAGAGGCGGAGGATGACGAGGACGTGTAGCCTGGCAACAGGAGAAATGACTATAATAATGAGGAGAGGTCATTTGAAATTGAGATTGTACTGCAGATAGCAGATGATGGAGGTGTTACTGTACCAGCATAAGCTTAGTTGTCATTAATTATTATTTTTTTACTTTGTCTTTGGTGTCGTTATGTTTTTCATGTTTGTTAAAAAAAAAAAACATCCATGCTGCTACGCAGATTTGTGCACAAGTCTGACATTGAATAGAATGTTGAAATGCCTTTGAATACAACTGGGTGGCTAATAAGAGTGCCCTTGATTCATTTGTGAGTGCCAAACAGACATTATTACTATTATTATTATTATATACTGCTACCTTACTAAAATGCAATTCCTCAATCAGTGTTTACCTGCATGCCTATTTACCCTTGCTCTGCACCGCTGCCTATAGAACAGTCAGACTGTATCTGTATCCAACTCACTAAATAAGCCTTTTGGATTCTGAGACCTTTGCTGTCCAGCCATTTTTAAACCTGCACAACACCCCTTTACAAACCACATGTTTACATTACTGTCATTGTCAACATTAAAACCATTAATGAATCATTAATACTTAAGCGCTCATGTAAAGAGTGATTACTGGGAATAGTGTTGCTTTTTGTTTGTACGTCTTCGGTGTGATATAGCTCATTGTTTTGTCTGATGTTACTTGAAGCAAAAGGACACATAGTAAACGTTAGACTGGTCATGCTTAATGTAAAGCTTTTATTTTTGTATGTGATTTTTTTTTGTTTGTTGTTGTTATTGTTCTTTTTTTTTTTTTAAAGAATGTTCGGCATGTATTTGCCACCAGTGGCATTAAGTAAAAGAAAAAGGACCATAAATTCTATATGCAGTTTATAACTTTCAGGTTGCCAAATTTAATGAGTATTGAGACAAAATCCTTTCAGTGTGTGGTGCTTGAGTGTTTTCTTGTAATTATGCAGTGGTTTCATAATTGCCTTAAATATTCTGAAATAAAACACTTTGTTGTGACCAGTGTTGGTTGATATGTTTGGTGGGAAAATCATATAGAAAATGTGTGTGTGTGGGTGTGTTAATTGTGAAAGCAATGGTTGTATAATAGTTGCACCCAGACGGAAGTGTCTGATTGCAGTGCTACTGGGAAGGAAGATAAAATGCTACCAGGAACAACACATGATAAAACAATATAAATATATAAAACATTTATTGTGAAACCAAACAGAAGTAGTGTGTAATGAATGCAAGGGTAACTCAGCATATGTGATGTCTAAGCATAGAGGTTATTTCTTTTGTCCTAGGATAATCTGTCTCAGTTAACATTTACGCAGATTTTTGGGTGGGAGTGCAGTGCTGATAGCACATCTAAGGCCCAATCCCATTTCACCTCTTGGCCCTGCCACTTACCCCTACCCCTAAGAATTGGGACAACCCTTCAAGCACCCGATATGTCATCAGGTTATAGATAATGTGTTACAAGAAACCACAAAATGTGCAAGGAATGTGGATCCTTAATGAAAAAGTTGGGGACCAGCGGTATATCACAATGACGTTTGTCAATGAAAAAATAAAAAATAAAAATGACTGAATAAATATCGGTGCTTTAGTACCAGGCTACTAAGTGGCAGAGCGCTAAATTTCAGTAACCTAGCCGTTGGTTAAAGCTGATGTCTGTAAGTTTTGGGATTTAGGGCCCTCTCTGGTGAGAATGGGTAATTGCACCGAGCATGCAGAAGAATCATTTTAAACTGGGCGGGTGTAATGTGTCTCCTTTCAGTGCGGATGAATCCAATTCCAGAGAGAGAGAGCGCTCAGTCAGAAACTTCACTCCTATGTTTCTTTGTTTTTACTATGAGTGAATGAGCTACTGAGCTCTGAGTTTCCCCTTCTAAAAACTCCATTGCTCCACCAGCCGCTCGCGTTCAGTAAAACCTCTTTTAGAGGCTGTATGTGTGACGTAAGTACGTAAAGACGCGTGAAATGGCCTCCCACGAAAGGAGACCCGACACCCCAGTTTTTGGAAAAATATATTAGGCTTTAAACACAATATTTTATCCCTTGTCAACTCCAGAAATGCTAGACTACAGAATGACGCACGACTTCAGTGGTCTATTTAAGGTGGAACAGGAAAGTTCGCTAGCTAGCGTTAGCTACTCAGACGAACTACTAGCGATCTTTTTTTGTTTTATATAAAGAATTCAGCCATAAAACTTTGAAACTACACACTAATCTATGGTCATATAGTGTTACTCGAGTAGCGGCGGGCTCGTTTTGACTGTGTAAAGTAGAATGCTTAAAAGCGTCAAATATTCTAAACACACCGACCAACTAACCGGCTCATATTTCTTAGTAATACTATGACTACCTGCATGCAAATGTTCAGCTAGCTACAGAAATCTCCAACGGAAAACAGCCTGTTTTTTCCACATTGTTTACATGAGGAACACGCCTCCCCAACAAAATAGCCTAAAAAAATATTATTATTATGTAAAATAACATCAGATTATATTATAGAAAATTCACTTACTATCACAGCATCCACAGTACAGCACTGAACCGCAGATAAAATATCCAAAAAGTCCTTTATTCGCCTGCTCACTCCTCCTCACAAACATGAGTTTATTTTCAGGGCAACCTGAACGCAATATGATCAAGCTCCTAGCGACTACACAATGTAATGATTTCACGTAAACTTGTACCTGAATACAAAGCTAAGGATGTCCTCTTCTAGATTCTATATATATATTTCTCTGGAGTGGAGAGGTTTTGAACCCTTTGGAGACACCTGGTGGAAACCTTATATAATGCTGTGTAGCTTCTTAATGCTTTCTGATATATTTTAAAAAATGTTGTAATTTGTTTGTCAAGACTTCATATGACAGTTTTGTCCCAAGTGTCTACTTCAGTTTAAGCCCTAATGGTAATTGTGCTATATGTAAAACTTAGAAAACTAAGATATCCAGTGTTATAGCGTAGTATTGCAAACTGCATGAACATGAGCAAAAACTGGATCTGCGGAAAGGAAAATACTTACATGTCTAGGTCTTTGGTTGCTTGTTCCTCCATCTTACTTGATTCTTATGGTCCCTGGTTTGAAGTGTGCCTCTGAACAATCTCTGTATGGAAGGCTAACAAGCCCAATCCCTTCCCCCTACACTAACAAGAATCAGGACACCCCTACCCCATGTTATGGACACGCAAAACAGAGAGGGTAGGAGTAAGCAGGGTTGCCAGGTCCAACAAAAATATCCAGCCCAAACTCAGTCTAAAACCCACCATTCAGAAGCCTAAACTCGCCCAAAATATCTGTCTCTCATACATTCATTTGCAGCAAATGGCAAAACAACTATGAGTGTACAACTTAATATTTACTTTATAAGAGATTTACCATCAGTATAGCTCTTTACAAGTCATTAATGATATTGTAATATTAGTGTTTTATTAGTTCTTTTATAACAGTTTATATCCCCATCAACAACATTTAATAGTAACATAATTGACTTTAAATTTAACACAATGACTTTTACTTACTCATATCTGTTCTTGCCCCTCCTGAACTCTCTCCTCTCCTCTTTAATAATTTTTTTTATTGTGTTTTTTTCTGGTTACGTTATATATCGTTTATATTGTTATGTTCTCCTGGTTTTTATTGTTGTAATTGTTTTAATTGCTGTAACTGGCAGCCGTAATCATTTTTAAAAGTAGCTCAAAAATACGCACCCCACCGCCCCTGAATTTTCAAACAAGCTCAATTTGTCAGGAGAACAGCGAACCTGGCAACTCTGGTGGTACTCTAAGTGGTAGGGCCAAGGGGTGAAATGGGATTGGGCCTAAGAGCATCCTACACCTTTTAAACTGGGGCTAGGTCTGGTGATGCGGCAGGCCATGGCATAGTATCTTCAAGACCAGAGTATAGGCAAAGACATAGTCTTCACAGCAAGCACTTCTTATGACAGATTGTGTGTTCAGAAAAGGTAGGGTAGGTCGCAGGGCCTGATACACTGGTGATGGGCCTGACTGACATAATGTTGACCTGTATTGTAGGCCAAAGGTGAGCTGGCATTGTACGGAACTGCACCACACTTCTGGACGTGCAAACCATGGTGACAAACCACTGTTCCACATAACAGTGCCTCCACATACAGATTCATTGGTCATCTCCACCAGGACAAAAGCGGGACTTGTCACTGAAGATAACCCACTTATTTTGAGTCGCTTCATGACAGTCTTGTACGACTACACACCAATGTAGTTAATGCCTTCTGACAGTATTAAGTTTTAATGCTGAGTGTATAAGACGCTGTTGTAAGAAAATCTAGCATCTCCTGTTATGACATTTTTCACTTTTTGATTATTTTAAAAAGCATTGTTTGAATTTTGTTAGATTTTTAATAAAAAAAAAACACATCCTTTATCTATTTATTAAAAAGGTGAAATTTCCCCCCTCATCCCATGCAAAGCTAAAAATGGAAAGGTTTTTCACTACAGTAACTATAGCAGCATGGTCAGATTTCTGTGTTTAGCAGTGACTCTGTGCTGGAGCTAGATGGAGCTAATCAATCATCCTCCTAATGATTTTACAATAACCTTACCAGCAGAAAAAACATAGGAAAAAAGAAAACATACCAAATCAAAAAGCAGACCCGCCTTCAATCATGTCTATCATGCATCACATCACAATTGCAATTTCCCCAACACACACAAAAAATAAATAAATAAATCTAGAGTCACATTATTTGGCACCTAAATTTATTGAAATCCAGGACTCAGCATTGTGCAGCTTTGATTCGTTGTTCATAAATTTAACATGGTGATGAAGATAAAAGCACATCATTTCTAGATAAGCTGGTGGGCATAGTGAAGTCGACAATCATATAATAATACAGACATAAATGAAACCATCAGCCACCTGTTGACCAGAACAATAACACACTCTTCTTCCACCACATCCAGCCAGACAGGTTTTCCAGGAATATAAACCCAATCAGGATTCTGTTTACAGTCTCTGGATAAGTAGGAATCACACTGAAGACCGTGTCTCTGGAATGAAGGCCATTCAACGAAAGAAAAACAATGGCCATTTTGCTCGGATTGACATGGACACATCTGCTAGCATGAGATATCAAATGTAGCCATTTTCCAAGCACCGTTTTCACACAGTCCCAGTACATGATTGCCACAATGTATTTGATAAAATACAAAATGGATATTAAAAAAAGCATGATGTTCTCCAAAAAATAAAGGCATGGTGAGTAAAAGACATAAATCAATGAAAATTCAGATATTGAATTTGTAAACATTTTTTTCTTTCAATTTCTACTCACAATTTTCTACAATTTTGTAAACAGTGATAAATGCTAGTTTCTTTTTTACACAGCTTAGATTATATATTTGATCTACTGTATATGATTATAATACACTAATGATAATACATATTAGTAAAATGCTCAGAATACTTTTTTTTAATTGCATGTACATTTATAAAAGTGACAATAACATGATTTTAAATGTATTTTTGTGCAAAATGCTTTAGTAAACTATAATTTTGGCATTTATGAGAAACCTTTCACAAAATATTGGTTGGGGAAAGTAAAGAAAAAACAAACGAACAAACAAAACAAACAAAAAAAGAAAACAGGAAAAAATGATCAAATGACACCCAAACCACTTCTACATGTTTGAGAATGTGTTCTCCATGGTTAAGATGTTAAGATATCAATAAATATCAAATCATGCCATCTGTCCTCCCTAATACTGTGCAAAACCATGGGTTTAACATGTGCAAGCAGTTCTGCCAAACCACCAACAAAACTCCAGTAAATTCTGCAAGATTTCTGTCCAGAGCTTCCACTGGCTAGGACCCCAACACTGACACGGCTCTGAGCCAATGGCTTCCAAACGCTGGCTGTGTGATTCAAACTGCTAGACAAGCTGATCCTAAAATGTAAGGCGGCTGAGTAACTGTAAGGCAAACAGGAAAAAGCAGGCCACTCTATTACTGTGACTGAATTAATGAAGCATGATCTATGTAGGATGAGCAGGTCTCCATTAATCTAGAACCTGTATCAAGACTTCTGATCAATACACAGATGATAGTGATGATCCTGATGTGATAACAAAATGTTCTGAAGGCATTGAGAACTCCGAGCATTAACGACAAGACAAAAGACAAACAGAACAGGAAAAAAAAAAAAAAAAAGAAAAGAAAAAATGGCAAGAATTGGCACACTGCACGTACTGAAGGCAGCAGTTTCCCCTGAACTTTTCCCTGGTTTTGCTTCTCCTACTTTTACAGCATACTGGTAACTGCAGTTATAAGAGCCATGGCCATTAAGACCTCTGTTTCGAGTTAACGTTTAGGCTACGTTTTACAGTTTTACAGTTCGAATCTGCTAATGTTGGCACATTTCGCACTGATCTGTGTTCTCCAAACTACAATAAGCTATCATTGCAGTCATCAGCTTGAGATAAGGAGGTCTGAACTTCATGTAATGCCGAGCCATTTGGTAACACAGAAACAGGATGAGAAAGCACAGCATTGAGTCTCTAATAAGAAAAAGTACTACTTAGTGCTGGAGGTTAACGTCAGCAGCAACCTTCATCACAGCCAATAAATACGTCTCTGTCCTGGATGCAATCACTAGATGCAAATCAACTAAATAAAGCAACAGGAATGCTTAAAGATTTGTTTTTAACTGAACAGAAGTACAGTATTTGTGTCACAGATGGTCAAATTGGTCAATTTATTATGCATGATTTGTGGCAAGGATTAGGGCTGCACAATGTATCATCACATTGTCAATCATTAGCATTAGATTTGCATTATTGATACTGCAGAAGTGTGCAGTGCACAATATGGAAATGAGCATCAAACCTATAGCTGTTTTTTGTGCACTGGGAGCATACTGAACAATCAATCCCATGACCAATGTCCTTTTTGGGGATTCCATGAATTGAGGCATTCATATGATTTAAAAAATCTAATATTTTGGGTTGGAAATTAGCATAGATATTGTTTTTACAAAAGCCCCTTCCGGACAGGATTAGTTTGTGGGGGTCTTGTGGTAATTTTTTCTTTTATTCCTCTGTGAATTTATTCACGTCCGGAACAACCATGCATGTTTTTTTCTCAGACGTCCTTCACTGAACTATGTGGTCCCCCAGTAATTTTATAACTGTCTGGATCGACATCTCTGAGTTTCGTCTCCTCACGTTTAATAAAATAGCTATTTGTCCACTCCTACACACCGTAATTCCACTTTGGGTGCGTGTTCCCATGGAAATCCATGTAAACACAACAGCGAGTGGAAATGGAGGAGCTACTGAACGAGGTCATGTGACCAAGAAAGCCAAAAAAACTCACTAGTGCTCCCGTTTTTTAAATTTTTAAATTGCAGTCCAGAAGAAAGAGTTTTATCAATGAGTAGAAATATTTTTCACAGACATCCCCCCTGAGTAACTAATCCAGTTCAGACAGGGCTTTAATGAGAAGAGCCCATTAAAGTGAACAACATGGTATGTTAACTATGTTTAAAACAGTCCATTTTATTTTATTTCCTTTTTATTTATTTAGTATATTTAAGCATTTTAATAATCCAATTGCAATGTATGAATAGTCTTAACTCATTTATTAATCTTTCAATGTTATGTGTAATTGCATTGTTGTGTTTAGCATTAGCATTATATCAGTGGCATCAAAGTCTCTTAAAATGACAACGACAGGCCAATTACCACTTTAAATTTATTAAGGGTTTACAGTGTTTTCAGCATATTGGAAGACCTATTACAGTAACTGCAAAAAAATAATTAAGTCCATATTGTGCAGCCCTAGCTAGCATCTTCATGCCTTATTTTCCTTCAAAACACCTACTTTCTTTCTGTTGCTCAACTGACTGTTAGCTCCCTTTGGATATAGTTTGTTTGGGCACATTTTTGAATAATGTTCTATACACTTTTCGCAAAATGAGAAAATCTAAAAGAACGGAATGTTTTTAATCTATTCCCCAAAATCATTCAGGCCCGATGTGTGCATGTGTGCTTTGGACTATTGTAGCGATGCTGTAGTAGACCTTAGAGTAGGGCAATAGAGTGCTCAGTGGGGTTGGAATCTTGCAGAAGCGCATTGTGCCCCTCTCCTCAAAACTAGGCTTGGCTTGGCTCAGCTCTCCTGTGGTTCAGTCTAAGAGGAGCATCACAGGTCATCATCTCCAATCCCTTCAAAGGCGTAGTTTCCATGGAACTCGTTGCCGCTGAGATCATTAGCCGAGTTGGAAGCACTGATCCCCCTCAGAGAGACCGAACTCAGCTTGGTCTAATATACAGAAGAAGAAAAAAAAATCATAAAAAACAACTTCAAGTTCAACAACTTGAGCTTATTACAAAGAGAAAGAATCGAGAAAACATTACTGGAGCCATACACTGATCAAGCATAATGTTTTCAGCTCCACTGTGCTTACAGGAGTACTTTATAGTTCTGTAATTACAGACTGTAGTTGTTCTGTTTCTCTTTGCATACTTTACTATGCATAAACCTTTAGAAAAAAATTATCTTAACCAATGAAATCACTTAAGCGTGTTGCATAAAGTCCCTCAGATGTTTCACTTAACTAAGGGGAAATATTTAAGCAACAATACACTCGAGGTTCAAGCTATAATGTGTAATATTGTCACTGCTGTGTCGGGGTCGTAGGCATGAGGCCGCAGGCTGAGTACTGTAGATCAGCACAATGTTTATGCAGAATTTAACTGTCAATGCGTTGTTAATGTGTGATAGAGAAAGAGAGAGAAACCTAAGAGTTAAGTGGCTAAGAGTTAGCGAAATACTGTATTCTGTCCACTCCATTAAAATGATGTTATAGTAACTATATATATATATATATATATATATATATATATATATATATATATATATATATATATATATATATATATATATATACACACACATATATACACAGTACAGTACAGGCCAAAAGTTTGGACACAGCTTCTCTTTTTCAATGTGTTTTCTTTATTTTCATGACTATTTGTATTGTAGATTCTCACTGAAGGCATCAAAACTATGAATGAACACACGTGGAGTTTTTTTGTACTTAACAAAAAATGAGCTGTCCTCCACAGTCACCGGACCTGAACCCAATCCAGATGGTTTGGGCTGAGCTGGACCACAGTGTGAGGAAAACAAAGGGGCAACAAGTGCTAATAAACACCTCTGGGAACTCCTTCCTTCAAGACTGCTGGAAAACCATTTCAGGTGAACACCTCTAGATGAAGCTCATTGAGAGAATGATGCCAAGAGTGTGTGCAAAGCAGTAATCAGAGCAAAGAGTGGCTATTTTGAAGAAACTAGAATATAAAACATGTTTTCCCCTTTTTTTGTTAAGTACAAAACTGCACGTGTTCATTCAAATTTTTCCCATTTTCTCCCAATATGCACGGCCAATGACTCAACCCACTCATTAGGATTCCCCCTATCACTAGTAATGCCCCAGCACACCAGGAGGGTGAAGAATAACACATGCGGTTCCGGTACATCAGCTCACAGACGCCCTGTGCTGCAGACATCACCCTTTAGTTATGTGGGGAGAGAGCGCCATCTACCCACCCAGAGGGAGCAGGGCCAATTGTGCTCCGTCTGAGCATCGGCAGCTGATGGAAAAGCTGCATGAGTTATTCCTAATTTTGATGCCTTTAGTGAGAATCTACAATGTAAACTCATGAAAATAAAGAAAACATATTTTAAAAAAAAAGAGAGGGTGTGTCCAAACGTTTGGCCTGTACTGTATATAGACATAGTAAGTACACTAGAGACATACAAGTATCCTAGAATCTCCTGAAAAGCCTGCGCAAATGTTTCCTATGATATACTTTGTATAAAAAAACAAAGTGTACTGCACAATTGGTCTTGGGCCCTAAATGTTTAACAGTCAGTCAATGTGCAGTAAAGTAGGCATTGGTTCGGGAGCCTGAACAGTAGGAAATACAAATGAAGGGCATGGGGAAAAAATAATCATGACTTATCATTAATCAATGACTACCGTATTTTTCGGACTATAAGGCGCACCGTATTATAAGACGCACTATCAAAGAACGCCTATTTTCTGCTATTTTTCCATACATAGGGCGCATCGCATTATAAGGCGCGTTAAGTGACACTAGAAAGGGTGCCTATATCAAAGTGAACAGGGGTGGCGCCATGTTTCCCTTCCCCCACCGGGGGTGGTCGCTTGCCGGTGGAGCGTCTCAGTATACAAATCTAGCTATTTCAAAGTCAAACGAGTGCTGGATATTAATCTACACAGATTCCTCTCCTGAAAACTGTTTATTTGGGTGAGTAACGTGCTTCAGTTTATTTACAGTAAGCTTAGATTTCCAGATGTCCACTAAGGCTTGCTGCACCAGCGTTAGCATAGCTATCCGCTAGCACGCTAGCTAGTCACCTAAACTAGTAAAGTTAACCCAAACTTAAACGACAGCGTTACACCGAGTAATCCTGCGTGTTCTGGTAAGACAGTGAGATATTAGCTAGCGATTCGTCCCCCGTAGCTTGTTTTAACACGGTAAACAAGCAGATTACAGGCTGATAAAACTCACCTCTGAGAGAGTTAGCGCTTAGCATCTAGCTAATGCTAGCCAGGCAAAGCAGCACAGACTTACAGGCCGATAACTCACCTCTGAACGGTGAACGCTTAGCGATTAGCATCTAACTCTAATAATACTGCTCCAGCAGTATTAAAAGTGCTAAATTTAGAAAATACAGATCTCTGAACAGTGAAAAAGCTAGCTAGCTAAGCGGTTAGCATCTAGCTAATGCTATTGCTGCTCTGCACGGAGTGTGTGTTTACTGCTCCTTACACCTGACGGGTAAAATTTAGATAATACTGATCTCTGAACAGTGTATAAGCTAGCTAATGCTATTTGCTGCTCCAGCCTCGGAGCTGCACGGCTCTGGACTCTGTATAGCACTGAAACTCTGTATAACGCTGCACGGAGTGTGTGTTTACTGCTCCTTACAACCTGACGAGTAAAATTTAGATAATACTGATCTCAGTGAATAAGCTAGCTAGCTTAGCGGTTAGCATCTAGCTAATGCTATTGCTGCTCAGCCTCGGAGCTGCACGGCTCTGGACTCTGTATAGCACTGAAACTCTGTATAACGCTGCACGGAGTGTGTGTTTACTGCTCCTTACAACCTGACGAGTAAAATCCATACAAAAGGCGCACCGTATTATAAGACGCACTGTCAATTTTTGTGAAAATTAAAAGTTTTTAAGTGCGCCTTATAGTCCGAAAAATACGGTACTAATAATCATTAGTAGCAGCCCTATTACCAACAGGCTCTTATCTTAAACAGGGGCTTTTCATAGGTCAGTCCTACTTAGTGCCTAACTTACTATGACTGCAGCCTAAACTTAGAAGCGCTAGTCATGGTGTTTCACGTGAAATGAAAAACTCACCGAGAGTTTGACGACTTGTTCTTTGCTGGGATCAGGAGAGTCCTGTAGATATTCAAAAACAACCATTTAAAACCACTCAGCTATTTTCAAAGCCAAACACACTGTCTTAATTAAGCAAAGTTTGTTCCTCACCAGTAACGGCGGAGACTTCACAGCTTGCTGACTGTCCGATCGATGGATGGAACCGTTGAGACGCTTCTTCTGCATCTGCTGAGCACACACACACACACACGCATTAGTATTAGAGTCTCAGAGGCTGTAGAGAATCAGCTCCACATGCTTGTGCAACTGAGCTCAAGATGGAGTGTCCTCTCCAATCACAACAGAGCATTAAAAAAGCAGAGTCTCTGGATAAATACAGAACTGTTTGCTTGGTGTCAGGCTCCAAGGCAAATCAACACAGAGAGAGAGAGCATGAAATCCCTGCTGTACACACAGAGAGAGCTGTGCAGAGAATCCTAAAGACACCCAGGCTTCAGATTAATAGGCTGTGTTCAGACAAATGAAGGCAAAATGGGATTTGTATCTAAAACAGACCTGTTGGGCGCGACCGTCTGCAATGTTTTTTTTGCATGTGATCAGATCAGATTTGCATGTCGAGACATCATAGACGTACATGCAAAGGTTGTTGTGGTACAACATTTGCATTAGTAACTAAGTTTACTACACACGTTTTCGTCACACAGGATTTGATGAGGTCGTTGCTCGTCACATCATGAATGACACAAGAGATGATGCTGAAATCTGTAAAAATCTGATTGTAATCACATTTCAAACCACCTCAAAATGTGGTTTTGGATCCAGTTTACTAAAATTTTATTGCATCCACGCCATGAAAAGAGCCATACAGACTTGCCGATAAAAAGATATGTTTAAAAATACGGATAATAAAAGAGAACATCAACTGAATGTTCAAATAAAGCAAACAAAGTAAGCATAAATACTAGCAGGGTCCTAGGATTTCTGCAATGAACAAAGAATCACAGAATTAAGGAATAAAATAAATAAATAAAAAATCTGATATAAACACAGAACACACAAAATTGGAAAAGTTATTTTATTTGGACTATTTTATTATATATATATATTTTATTAAAAAATTGTCAATTTTTTAAGCATTTTAAGCAGGGTATTAAAGTTCACATCAGCTTTTAATGTGAAAAACATCTTAAAATGAAATTACTAGGTGACTAAAGGTGCAGCTATAAAAATTACCGAAATTTACAGCATTTACAGCATCTGTTACTGACTGATGATTATTACAGGGAGCTTTTAAGTCTAAACCAGTTATTTATTTATTCATTCATTTGCTCCTCAGATAAATTTCAATTTAACTGTACGGTTTAAAACTTAGATGATGAAGGTGATTAAATGCGGTTTATTTGAATAAATTAATCATAGAGGCAGTGATTATTCAAATTATTTTGCATCGCCTGACAGTACTATTAAAAACTGAAATTAACTGAAATTTAACAAAAAAAGATTAAAAACCAAAGGCAGATAGTATGGAATTTGCCAAAAAAAAAAAAAACATTTCCTAGGGCCCTAAAATACTAAAATACAAACAGAAAGATTTCAGGAGACATTTTGCAGGTGGATAAAAAAACCTGACCTTTTTAATGCTTCCTCCAGACTTCTTCACCATTAGTTCATCTACCATCGACTGGAGACAAATGCTCATCATGATGGCCTGGAAATATCAGCCACAACAGTTTAAAACACACTCAGCCAGCGCTATAGTTTTTTTTTACATCTTTGAATAAATGCCATAGAACAGGAAAACAGAGGATGAGAGCCCAGCACAGTTTGCAGATTTACTTACTTCAGCACTCTTACTGAAGCTGGTGTTCCTGCATTTAAGTCAAGAGTTTTATAATCAGGTTTCTTTCAGCAAAGGGCTGCAACTAATGATTATTTTCGAAGTCGACTAATTTGTCGATTATTTTTCTGATTAGTCGATTAGTCAATAATTATTTCCGCCATTTCCTTAGTCTCTGCTTCCGTTTCTAATTTTCTCTGCGTTTGCTTCAAAATTACAGAAATAGTTAAACATGGGATTAAAATGTCCTTCAAATGTCCAGAACATTGATTACTGTAAAGATATTAACACAAACATCGGAATACATTAAATTTGACATGCTGGGGAGTCAGCAGACCCCAGTGAATTACCGTTTATTCAACAATGAACATTTGGAGTCGACAACATTGCAGCCATATTTAGCAGTGAAAACACAAAACTGGGCAAGAATTCGTCCCTCCAGGACCAGAGTGTGAATAATTTGTATTTACTTCCCCAATTATCTAATTAATCGAATTATGACAAATTAGTGCTGTACCGACCTGTGGACTGGTGATGGTGACCCACTGCAGACGGTCTTTACTCATCAGATACTCAAAGGCTAGTTCCAGTTTGACCTCACACTTGCTGGAACTGCAGGGGTTAGCGGTGCCATTGGCCACTGGCACTTGCTGCAAAAAAAAAGAAAGAAAGAAAAGAAAATCAACACATAATAATAAATCATCATCATCATAATCATCATCATCATCATCATCATCATGTTTATTTGCATCATGATCATTTCTTCAGTCACTGTAACAGTCACTCACATCATGAATATCATCAAACTCCAATTAGTTCCCAAATATTAATTGTATCTCTAATGTCATCTTCCTCATTATCTCCAACAGTGTCCACGCTGAGGTCTCATTAGCGCTGCGTTCAGCAGCACAAAAACACAGCGCCTCTGATCGCACCCCCCCTCTCTGATTTTATAAAGCTTCAGAAACTCAGTAAGAGATTTATATCAGACAATCTCTAATACCTCTCTGGAGCTCATTAGCAACTCAACTTTGCTCTTTTAAAAAGCTGCAGTGGCCTTGCCTCAGTTAAAGCTGCTGCATGCTGGAACAGGGACAAGACCCCCCCTGTGCTGATGAATGTGACTCAGTAGAAAACGCAGTGTCTCTATATCCATTTTGCAAATACAGGAATAACGGATGCGGACTATAAGAGACTATAAGAGAGCTTCTGTAGTCTAACCTTGTTTGCTCTGGACTAGGAATGCAATACACAGTATCAGTCAAAAGTCTGGACACAATTTCTCATTTAATGTGTAAATTAATACTGAAGTCATCTAGACTATGAAGAAACACATAAGGAATCATGTAGTAACTTTAAAAGTGTTAAACAAACCAAAATACTCTGTGAAGCATTTAGGTGCTCTTATCTGGGGCGCTGTTAACTTGTGGTTTTTGAGACTGGTAAAAATGAACTCTTTGTCTTCCTTTCCTAGAGTAGTCCTGATGAGTGCCAGTTTCATCATAACATATTTGATAGTCTTTGCAACTGCACCTGAGGATACTTTTTTGTTTCTGTTTTTTTTTTCTCTAATTGACTGACCTTCATTTCTCAAAGTATTATTTTCTTTACTTAGTTGAGTACTTCATGCCACAATATGTATTATAACACTGCTGAAATAGAGCTATTCACTGTATACCAACTCTACCTCTTCACAACTTTACTACTGATGCTCTCAAACAAGAGACAGGAAATTCAAGTAAATAACTCTTAACAAGTTCAGCACAGCTGTTAACTGAAAGCCATTCCTCATATAGCTGACTGAAAAAACAATCCAGCCAAAATGTGCAAAGCTTTCCTCTAATCAAGAGGTGCTACTATGAGAAATCTAAAATATAAAACATATACTGTTTTATTGAACATTCTTTAGTCTTTTTACTTAATTACTGCACATTTTTTCTTCATAGTTTGAATTACATTAGTATTAATCTAAAATGCATAAAATAATGAAAAACTATATTTAAGGTGTTGAAACTTCTATATGGACAAAAAATGCAATGTGATAACACTAGTAAATATCCCAATATTAATGTAAAACTTAATAAATTAAGATCTAAATTAGTTTAAACTCTAAAGCTTTTTATCCATGTGACTTGGCTGCACACAATTTTCTCAGACAAGTCTACCTCACTCTGCCTCCGTCCCAATTATGTCAGGTGATCACAGTCTGCAGCCCTCATGCACTATGTTATTGCAGCTCTTATGATGTGGTCTCATATCACCGATAGCACAATATATATATAAAAAAAAAAACAAATAATAATAAAACTTATAGTAAAGCTACAATCTACTACAGACTTTTGGAGTTTGGTCTAAACTAAACATATCAAGAATAAAATGTACAGTGAACCAGAATTTGGTCCGACCAAGAGAGGTGGTCCCAGTCCACTTTCTTTTAGATAGTTTAGATTTTTAGACCAATTATAGGCCTACAGATTCCAATCCCTACTGCTCTCTAAACTGCAGTGTAAAACCAAAATTAACCAGACTATATATACTATACTGTATACAGTGTATTAAACCAGGGTTCTTGCTCTATTTTAAATGTCAAATTTAATGCTTTTTAAGACCTTTTTATGACCTCAATAAATATAATTTAAGGCCCAAAATTTAGTCAACTTCTTAAGTGGAAATAATTTTTGTATTCAATTTGTTTTTAATTTTTTTTTTTTCAATTTTGTTCCATTATGATGCAGAACATGTTAGCATGTTAGTTAGCTCAACGCTAATATAAAGCTAGCTCCCCTGTAAACCTTAGTTTTCTCCCCAGTAATGTAGCTAACTTCCTGTTAATGTTAGTATGTTAGCTAGCTCTACACTATCCTTTGTTTCTCCCCAGTAACGTTAGCTAGTTTTCCGCTAATGTTAGCTAGCTCTCTGCTAACCTTAGTTCTCTCCCCAGTAATGTTAGCTAGTTCACAGCTAATGTTAGCTAGCTCTCTGCTAACCTTGGTTCTCTCCCCAGTAACACTCTGCTAATGTTAGTATGTGTTTTCCCACTAGCATTAAACGCACCATCTTAAAATGTTATACCTACAGCAAATTTACAGTTAATTTAAGACCTTAAATATCAAGATTATATTTTAAGACTTTTTAAGGACCCACAGGAAGCCTGTAAACACATGAACTAGAGTTCAAGTAAGCAAAATTTAAATTTTGCTTACTTGGTCCCAAGCACCATCCAGATTCCAATGCTTCCAAACTAATCTTTAATTTGCCCAAATGTAAGGGAGTCTACATCTCACGATGAGAAATGCTATTTCACAGTGCAGTGCTAATATCCTGTGACTACAGCAGACGAGAGAGGCAGGGGCGTTCTGATGAAAACAGCACAACTGTCAGCGCCTTTCTGAAAGCACATGGACGGAAGCCAAGTAGAAGACGGATGGGCGGCTGGCACTGATGGCTGCTAGATGACTGTGTGAGCGCACTCTTCTTAATGAGATTCTTTAGCCAGTAACAGTTGGCCCACGCCAAGTGTGGCAGGAGCTTTCGTCACTGCAGCTCTGTTTTCAGAACATAAATATTTACACCGGAGGTGCCTAAAGACACAGTCACACACTTGCTATGACTACAGAAAACTGTTGAAGGAAATAGCAGGAAGCAGCCCAGCAGCTTTGAGTCACTCCCAAGATATTTTGTCTACTTCTGCAATGTTTTTCTCCTCATCTCGTTAAAAGCACTGCAAATATTATTAAATATGGTTTTGAGCTTGAATCACACGTTTAAATAAAGCTCAGTCAAACATGTCAAACTCATTTTAACAAACTTAGAGGAAAGGAGAAAAAAAATAAAGAAAGCGTCAGTAAAGAAAGTGTAATAAAATAAAGAAAAAAAATGACAAAATATGTTTTAGGTACCTTCTGTCTGCCAAAAAGGAATTATTTTATATAATTTTATTTGACATTTTATCACATTTTCTCCCCAATTTGGAAGGACAATCACCCACTCATTAGGACTTCCCATCACAAGTTATGTCACAAAGACTAGGAGACTGAAGAGTATTACAGTACTGTGCAAAAGTTTTATGCACCAAAGCAAATTGCACTGATAAATTTTTCTCAGCAAGATGAGTGTTTTTACCTGTAATAAGATCTGTGTCATGATTTGAACAGATGTAAATTCAAATCTCATTTTTAACTAAGTATGTTATATCCTGGAAGCCGAGCTGAAGAACAAATTTATTTTCAGATTTCTCCTGGATGCTCCTCAGCCAACATGTGTATATGTTCAGTTCCGTCAGCAGCTCACCTGATTTACCAAATTTACCAAACTAGCTGTTGATATGATGAGAACTATAAATAACACTATTAAACTGAGATGATGAGAGATTAGGAAATGTTTTCAGAAAAAACAGGGCTGTAAAAGCTCTGCTTTTTGTAAAATTGCTGTTTGTATTTATTGTAATACTAGTGTTTTACTGAGCAAATAAACACTTACTTTACAGATAAGAAGCTTTTTCTTTACTGAAATTCCCACAAGTGCCTAAAACCTTTGCACAATAGGGAACATCCCTACTGCTTCTTCCCACACGTCAAGTGAGACTCCACCTCTTTTGTAACTGCTGCAGATGCCAGGGTAGTCAGCGTTAGGAAAGCCCAGCAACCCAGCTCTAATACATCTGCTAACTGACGGCTGTGCCAACCAACATCATCTTTGCTAGAGTGGGAAAGAGCGCCATCTACCAACCCAAAGATTATCTCGGACTCCAGCTGCTGATGGCATTTGAATTGGCAATCCTCAAATCGGGTAAATGGTTATACGCTTGTACAGAATTCTAGTCAATCAGCATTCGCAGCCAACAAACAGTATCTTTTCGCAAAAAAAAAACAAAAAAAACATGCTGTAGAAAAACTATTTTTGATTTTTCCTTATTTTCGTAAAGTTTTTGGTATAATGAAGAATCACAGTAGGAGGCTAGCAAATAAAAAGCTAGCTTTAGCCTCATGAAGAGAGGAACTATATATCTACCTGCTAATTTGATTATTTATTTCAATATTTCTGCTCTTATAAATATAGTTATTTATATATTTAGGCCTTTCCTGCCTTGGGGATCACTCCTTAAAATAAATGTTTACAAACACACAAAATGTTTTTGGACTTATCGTACATTATCATATCATATTGAGAACACACAGAACTCGAGACACTTACCGAAGACGTGACCCGCCAGCACCTCATACGTGTAACTTTAAAGCTGCCCTCCTTCATCTGGTTGTTGGGCAGTTTGACGTGAAAGTTGAGTTCGTTGTTGCCGGCACTGACAATGACGTGACACCCCTTTTCGGGGAAATCCGTGACGCAGGGATCAAACTTGATATAACCAAAATACTTCAGGGTTTGGGCCAACCTGATGAACTGCAGTAAAAAACATGGATACAATAATGTATTAATTTTTAAATTAGTGTTAGTGTGTTTGTATTTATATATGATTTTTCATTATAGCAAATGACAATGTTTTACATAGAAGTAAGAACTTTTATATAGTGTTGTCTTAAGTGGAGAAATTAAGTCAAAAGCATAGTGACCATATAGAAATAATGTACTGTTATTAGCTAAGCAAATAAAATCTACTGGAATGTTTATATTTACTATAGCTTATATTTATAAATATTTTACGATTCTCAAATTTTTGCATTGGGCTTCTTTTCCTTTTATTATTTATCTTCTCTCTTATGTACTCAGGAGAAAAAACTTGAGAGAATAAATATCGATATATTATATTCGTTATATATATTATAGAAAAAAGAAACACAACATTTTGTGCAATACTGTATTTATTTTTAGGAAGAGTATAGTTTATTTATTAAAAAATAATATCAGACAATGGTTTATTTACTACTGTGCATAAGCTCTGACCACCAAAAATAATTTGTACTCTGTCATGAGATCCACCTGTTCTGATTGGACTAAAAGTAAACTTTTTATTTAGATTTTTGTTATTCTATGTGAATTTTCTTTAATTTGGCTTCAATCACAATATAAATCACCATACTTACAATATCACAATATTCTGTGATACAATGAATCCTAACGCCTATATTGGGTGCATCTTATTTCGGCAAGATGTGCCAAAAACCAAGCCCTAGTAGCTCTAGTTGAAGACAAAAATAAAAACAGCCTAATAAAAGACAGAAACTTAACAGAAATGTAAACTGAATTGGGCTGGGATCTGTAATACTGGTATTAGGAAAAGAATTCATGCCGTTTGCTGCTGATGCCCGTTCAAAATATAATACAGACTGCAGCTGTAGTGAAACAGTGTGTGCTTGCAGGCTGCACACACACATGGGAGTTCAGAAGCGTCGGGCCTCAGGAGGTTCACACTCACCTCTTTCTTTGAGCCCTTCTCCTGCAGGGATTTCAGCTGTCTGTGCTGGTCTTTGTTCACGAGTATCCAGCCCCGCTCAATGTCAGACACAGTCTGAGGAGAGAAGAAAAGCGTTACCTCATTTAGTGCAAACCTTACACCACTATCTGAACAGACACACAACCACAGAGCTTATATATCCCCTAATAGCTGCAGATCTTTGAGGCAGTTTTATTATTGTTGTTATATACAAGCTTACAACAAATATGCTTTCTGTATAAAACTTACTCATTATTTTATATGATACAGCTATAAATAAGAGTGTTCTTTGTATATGAGCCACAGTTCCTGACTGTGACCCATCTGTTGATGCATACGGTAATTTTATCAGCCACTCTCTTCCCTGTCCAACAATGGGAAGGGACCTCCATATGACCATCACTGACCTGATGTAGTGGACCCATAAAAATATAGAGATCTACCAACGTGTTAGCGGTGTGTTTTTATCAGGCAGAACAGTGAGGGTCAGAGTTTTAAACAGTTTACTATTAATGCTGGGGTAGGGATAGTCCTTTAAACAACAATATCCAGTTAAAGGAGGTTCAGTAGAACCAGAAACTGACCAATAATGAAAGGTCAGAGGATGCCGGACACATCTCAGCTGTGTCTAATGCACTCATAGCAGCAGGACATATTAATATGCTGCTCCTACTGCAGTGCTGAGACTGGTCTACCTTCTAAATTATATGTAATCAGCAGTGATTGTGTTTTTTCCCTTAATGGATGGGTTTAAATACAGAGAAAAATATACTTTGCATGTAGCTGTTAATAAATAACTTTTTTTTAAAAATCAACCGAGATCCACATTTTTATTTTTGTCTGAAACCCAACCATTTGGCCAAAGGATAAATACTGAATATTAAAAAGTTTCTCTTAACCTTCTTTACATTTATCTCTCTTTTTTTACCACTAATATATTTTAATATCCTGGCATTTTAAAGTCCAAGCAAACCAACCAGGCATAACAAATTGACCTCAACAGTGCTTCGTTAATTAAGAAATTACCTTAGCTGTGCTACTCTATTCATAAATTACCTCAGCAAAGCGTAAATGTGCAAGCTTTCTTTTATAACTATGAGCTATAAATCTGTAACCAAATCTTTAAGATAAATTGGCTTACCTGAGCATATAACAAGTTAAGGCCCACTCTGTTTTCCATTACATCACGGTCATATGCCGAGTCCCAATAGCTGTAACAGAATCAGAAAATAAACCAAACTAGTTTAGTTACATTCCATGACTGCTAACCTCAAAAGACAGTCAGAAAAACATGCCTCACTGCAGAATAGTGGTGCACTTTTCTACTGTGCAGTAATACCTGCAAAAATATGACCTTTTATGACCTTGAAATACAACCTTCAAGTCATCAGACGAAAACACAGTAACAAGCCTGATGCATTTTATTGAACCTTTACTTTAATTTATCACAACAGTGTGCAATATGCATCATCAGGCCCTGTGTATACTTACTCTCATTAAAATACAAACCTTATTTGTGTTCAAATCTGGTACTTTTATAAACACTGAGATCATGAGGAAAAACTAAAAGAAAAGCATATTTCCAGAAAGGTATGATGTTAAAACCAAAAAAGCTAGACAACCAGTCTAAACAACAGGACCAACATGACCAAGCTGGTCAACAAACATTATCAACAGGACCAGCACAACCCAGCTGGTCAATGTACAGGACAAGCAGGACCACACTAAACCAAACTGGTCAACCAGCAGGACCGAGCTGGTCAACCAACATTACCAACAGGACCAACCTAGTCAACCAGCAGGACCAAGCTGGTCAACTTACAGGACTAGAAGGACAAAACTAAACCAAGCTGGTCGACCCGAATGACCAACAGGACCAAGCTGGTCAACCAACAGGACCAGCAGGACTGGCATAGACAAGCATGACCAACAAAAACCATGCTGGTATGACCATCATTACCAGCAGGACCAAGTTGGTTGCCCTGCAGGACCAGCAGAACCAAGCTGGTCAATTTTCAGGACGAGCAGGACCACACTAAACCAAGCTGGTCGACCCAAATGACTAAAATGGCCAAACTGATCAACCAACAGGACCAACAGGACAAAGCTGGTCAACCAACATTATCAACAGGACCAACCTGTTCAACCAGCAGGACCAAGTTGGTCAATTTACAGGACTAGCAGGACAAAACTAAACCCAGCTGGTCAACCCAAATGACCAACAGGACTATGCTGGTCAACCAACAGGACCAGCAGGACTGGCATAGACAAACATGACCAAAATCAATTGTAACACACACTAGGCTGGTCAAAAGCTGGTTATACACCAGCACATTAAATGTTTGCCTGTATGACCAGCTTCTCAACCATTTCTACCAATAAAGACCAGCCTGGCCACTCTTGAGCTAGACTTTCCAGGAGGATAACTGTTCTTCTAACGTGTTTTTGACAGCGCAAATGTTAATTTGTTGCCAATTCTCTGTGAGAAAGTTTTAGATAAGTCTCTTTTTCTTCACACCAACACCATAAGCTGCATAACCTATACTCCATTCCTGAACCCCCTCCCTCCAGTATTACTACTGGCTGAAATCATGCTTTCTGCACTCTGTGGAAAAGTAGGTCAGGAGGACTGGGGCTCTTCAACAGGGTCAGACAGGAGGAAAGTCCACATGCAGTCGTCGGCTGTGCCTCTTTTAGGAGTGTGTGGAGTGTAGAGGAAGGGAATGTGTGTGTGTGTGTGTGTGTGTGTGTGTATTTGTGTAAGGATAGAGAAGGAGGGAGAACATTGTGAAATCAAGAGAGGAAATGTTTCAGCTCAAGTATTTCACAACGTGAATCAAGCATGCCAAAACACACAACATGGCAGAGTATCAATTATTAAGCTAATATCAATATTTATCAACTGAACACGAATGGATATTTGGAGCGAGGGGAAGAAAATGCTTTTTAGACCTTTAGTTACATCTCAAAAGAACCAAGACCTTCTGATACAGCTGATACAGTTTTAAGCTTCAGAAAGAATATTTAAGTCCTGCTGCCTCAAACTCCCCAAACTCTAAATCTGTAGCTTCTTTGGATTCAAATGCTTAGATGCTTAGAAGAATGATGCAGCCAAGTAAACTCATGCAGTGGCCTTAAATTCTTAACAAATAGGTAAATGCCACAGTATTGTTTTAGTTATTTATTATTTTATTTTTTATACATACTCCTCGCAAATGTAGATTCCACTCTTCTGTTATACCTACATTCACAGATTCATAGAGGGTAATAGGGAACAACGAGAAGCTCATTGTTTGATTACCACTCTCAATTAATCATAGGGAATAATTAAATATTATGGGTGGAAAATAATAGTTATCCAAGCAAAAACTTTGTAACTTTGAACTTTTTTAATGTTTCAACACAATATTTACAGTACAACATTCCAAAAACTATCTGCTGTTGTAGGCTTGGAACTTGTCTTGTTATTTCTAAGTGTATAGTAGTTAGTTTGCAGTGAGAATTTGATCCAGTCTTGACCCATCAATCAAATATACTCCGCAGTTTTGAGCTAAATGGCTGTTCAGGTGCAGCAAAAACCTGATATTAGCCAAATAATTACTGCAGCTGTGAAAAAACATCATATCTGCTGCCGCTGCTGTTGTTGCTGATGGGTTGTTGGGACATAATTTGGTGCATTTAGGTTTGTGCCTGTGTAAAAACAAACAAAACAGAGGGGGGAAACGCTCCATGTAAACAAAATCAACTGATTTGGACCAGAGAAACAAACTACAGAAAACAACCTAAAAATGAATTGCTTTGAAAAGCAGTGCCAAATAGATATCTCTGCAACAGAGATTTACTTTTAGAATAGCAAATATGAACATCATCACGTTATTTAGCTGTTTGGGATTCAAATTAAAGAACAAAGTGATCTAATTGTGCAATTTCTATTTAGATCTTCTACGGCTCATGAGCTTACAGTTGGCTTACTGTCACTTACAAATGTCCATATGAAGTTCATGTTTCTTTCACACACTCCCACCCCAAAAAAACAAAAAAGTTGATTTAAGCTGTGATTTCACTGCACTGATTAATAAGTTTGTGTAAGCAGAAGTAAGAAGAAAGGCCACAATTTTTAATATAGATTCAGGAACTGGAGTAAAAACCTCTGAAAAATATCACAACAAATCTAATTTTCTAAAACTGAACTACCGAAGTAGGTTTGGGCAAGCAGACAACCAATTATTTATCACAATTATATACCAAACAGTAAACACAATTATTTAATTATTATTTTCTTAGATTTAATGAGTTTGGCATGTCACATTTGCAAACTAATAGGAAAAACATGACTTAATTTCTTTTTATACACACATTTGCTTCAACAAACTTTAACATTGGGCCTCAATTATCAAGCATCTCAGAGAAAAAAAGTACTGATCTAAGACCACTATTTATCTGCTGTCTAACTAGATCTGCATTTATACACTGTGCAGTTTGATAAATATGGGCCATTGTCAGCATCTAAACTTTTTAAAGAAATACTAAATAATGGTAATAAATAAAGTTATAATGTATAAGTACTGGATCTGAGTAGAAAACCAGATGTTTTCCCCACTTGTAAGCAGTGAATTAGGGTGTACTCACACTAGGCAATCTGTGCCGTGCCCGGGCAAGGTTACCTCCCAAGGCACGGCTCGATTGACTAGTGTGATCGCTCTGAACCGTGCCAGGGCGTGGTTCACTAAACTGTGTCCTAGCCCGCTTGATGAGGTGGGCCAGAGCACTTGGACTCGAGCACGGCACGCAGCATGCAGTGTGGACGCCATCAAGATAACGCCAGTGATGCAAAGTTACTGTAAACAAACATGGCGATGCTGTGCCAAATTCAGCACTCTCACCAGGAAAAGCACCCATTCTCATGAGGGCATGTTTTGTATGTAACCGTGACTAAGATAACTGTGACTTTTGGTGCGTATTTCTAAGTATATTAAAGTGGATTATTATCTTTATAGATTTTATCATCATCAAGGAGACTGTGCATACGCGCTCACAGGAGAAGGTGCTTTTCATGGCAGGTGTGCTGAATTTGGCACAACACTGGCAAGCTTACTGAGCAGTGAGTAATGACATAAGTGTGCTCGGGCATGGATTGTTCAAACATAGCGTGAGTGCAGGCCAGTGAGGGAGGGGGGGAGTGGGGAGAGCCGTGCTACTGCACAATACAATCAAACTGTGCCTAGTGTGATTACACCCTTAATCTGCTCATCCACTCATTGTAGTTATGGCCTACCTTTTACGGAGGACAATGTGGTAGTCTGGATTGCGCAAGCTGGTGACGGACACGTAGGGCAGCTCGAACTCCTGCAGCTTTCTCACGACTGCGGCACCATGGGAGATAATATGGAAGAAGACAGACAGACAGACAGACAGAAGAGGAGTGAGTGTAGGAGTACCTTCAAGGACATTCGAATGCCAACAGAACAGCAAGAAAGGAGAGATGAGGAGAATCCATCTGGCTGAAGCCCAGGAGCACGCAATAACATGTTTATCAGTTGGCAGGCCGAGGACACTGGGGACGGAGCGGATAGATGCCGCAGCTGTTTGAAAAGTCTGTTTTCTTTTCTCTAGAGACGGAGTAAACAGGGGGGATTAAAACAGAACCGGAATGGTAGTGAACTGACAGAAAACAGAATATCTTTAAAATTCAATTTACTTCAGACAGCTATTAACTTATATGATCTAAATCTATCCAAATCTATTATAGAATTTCACTTCATAAAGTAAAAGCAAATCCAACATTCAGTATAATAAGGTGTATCTATTCTTTTGAATCATTGTTGATCACAAAACACATATTGCAGCCGCAGCCTGGCTTCTATCCTTCACTGACAATGAAGATGGCAACACCAGGCACAGCTCTCCCGCCGCCTCGGGATACAGTGGACGTCTCTCTCTCTATCTCTCTTTTTCTCTCTCTCTGTAAGGCATGGTTTTTATCATGTCTGACAGAACCCTGTCTCTACTCCCAAGGAAGGATTTGGTGAGCAGCTCAGTGGGAGGGATCTGGAGCAGAGAGGAGTGAGAAGAGGAAGTGCAGAGGAAGTGAAGAAGTGGAGTGAGCTCCCCACGGGGATACAAAGGCATCCTCGACTCAAGTGGAAAAAAATGGCAAAATCACTAGCCAAGTTATGCAAGACATACTTGCAGACTGATGGCATTAATAGCAGTCATAAGCAGCAGGCTGATCTAGCTAAAGACACACACACACACACACACACACACTAAAACAGACAAAGGAAAACCTAAAAGACAGACAGACAGACAGACAGACAGACATCTGCAGAGAATCAGCAAAGAGACACAGTCATTATGAGAGAGAATGTAGACATCCATCAGGCTCTCTCATCATGTCGGAGAAGAAACAAAATGCTAACACATGCAGCAGCCAAACCACTTTCTGCTGCTTTTGTTTACTGAGAACCAAGAAAATCAAGAATTTGCTTTTTTTTTGTTTACTCCAGCTGTCCTTTTTTTTTTTTACAATGTGAATATTTCAGGAACAGTGGACCCATAAATCCGACTAAAAAGGGAAAAAATATAACTTTATATTCTAACAATATTTGTATATATATATTTTTTTATATATAAAGTTTTTAAGAACTTTATTCCTTTTTTTACTGCATGCAACCTAATTTACCTTTGACAGGATGTGTAACTAGTATTTATTACTGTTTGATTGAGTCTCCATAAACCCCCTTTCTACTACTGTATTATAGAAATAGGGAATTATGCACAGAGCACTTGCCATGTTAGGTTACACCCCAGAATGGGACACTACCTGGTCCAATCCTAGCAGAACACCAAAAAATGTAGCATTTCAGCTCATGCATTTTAAGCTAATTCATAGACCATCTAGCTAGACATCTTATAGAATATTTAAAAGGAAAATTCAGACTAACTATTATTGTAATATATGTACCACCTCTGTCACTTGTAGTTATTTACATATGTTCTGGAAATGCCGCTTAGATGTACAATTTTGGAGAAAAAAAATATTTGATATATATTTATACTATTTATATTATGCATTGAAAGTGGACACTCCTATCTCTTTTTGTCAGTGAAGGTGATTATACCCACGGAAACCTTTGTCACTTATGCTCCTTTTTCTTCTATATTAGTTTTCTGGCTGTCTGTTGCTCTCCACTCAGTTGTGAAAATAATTTTGTGAAACAATAAATATTAAATGTAAAAAATGTATGTGAACTAGTTACTGTCTGGAGGTTAAGTCTCTGACAATCAAAACAAGAACACTGAATTAATGTAAGGAAGCAGGTGTTTAATAATAGGGGCTGCTTTGCAGAGAATTTTGAGAAGAGTTAACAAACATCAAAATGAATGAGGAAAAAATCTATTAATATGCAGTCATGTTGTTTGATGAAAAACTCTTGTAGTCCAATGAAAATAATTTAAGACATTTTATAAGTTTGGAATTCAGTTTACAAACTTAGTTGGTAGGATGGATGTTCACTAATATAATCCATAAATGTAACGCCAGCGATAAGAAATAATACATTTATTAATTCAGCTGCATCTAATGCATGCAGGTCTGTTTATAGTTATAGTTGTAGTGGGACTGATTACTATGTGCAGGCCATCTCAAACCAAGGATAATGCATTCAATGGATCAATACAATACCGATTTGAATATAGCTGAGGTTGCAGCTATTCTAGAAGGTTCTTTGGTGCAAAAGTGTAACTAATTTATCTCACACGCTGCATTGTTTTGATGCTTTTCTTAAAATGGTAAAAGAAAATGCTTTTATCGTATTAACAGTGGCTTATAAAATCAACCCCACTTGTACATGTTTTTTTAAAGAAAATATCTATCCTTTAAAAATTACTGAATGTGTGTTAAGTATATAAACAGAAAACAACGTTAATTCCTTATTTATACTAATATGCAGGTTCTGCATATATACACAGCTCTGGAAAAAATTAAGAGACCACTTCAGTATCTGAATCAGTTTCTCTGATTCTGCTATTTATAGGTATAGGTTTGAGTAAAATAAACATTTCTCCCAAATTCCAAATAAAAATATTGTCGTTTATTTGCAGAAAATGAGAAATATCTGAAGTAACAAAAAAGATGCAGAACTTTCAGGCCTCAAATAATGCAAAGTAAACAAATTCATAAAGTTAAAAGTTCAGAAATCAATATTTAGTGGAATAATCCTAGTTTTTAATCACAGTTTTCATGCATCTTGGCATGTTCTTCACCAGTCTTACACACTGCTTTTGGATAATTTTATGCTACTCCTGGTGCAAAAATCAAAAAGTTCAGTTTGGTTTGATGGCTTGTAATCATCCATCTTCCTCTTGATTATATTCCAGAGGTTTTCAATTTGCTAAAATAAAAGAAACTCATCATTTTAGGTTGTCTCTTATTTTTTTCGAGAGCTGTATATAAACTGAAGACTTGCTGTTGAATCAGCAAGTGAAAGCTGTGTACTCACACGTGCAGCTGCCCTCCACACCTTCCTGTATCAGGAAGAGGCTGAAGTATCCCACCAGATCATCAGGCAGGTCCAGTTTTGTTGCAACTGCCTGAAGGAAGAAAAAGCATTGTTGTTATTAAAGGACATAAAAACATTTAATCAGCAGTTGTAATTCATTTAACATAAAGCCATTTTCCAACCATTCTATATTTCTGAACCTGCTGTTTTTCTTACTGTGCCTTTACATACTGACGTATGTAAATTAGGTCTGTTCTGACTGCCAGACAGTCCAGGCTGCAACACTTCTTATAACTTCAATGTGAGTTGTTAGATCTAAAAGCATGGATATACTGTAGGTAAAAATAGAATAAAAAAGCTGCTTGTCTGGGCAGCATGTTACTATTTGCTGAATAGATCTTTACCATTTAAATAAATATGAATAGCCTTTATACAAAAAGTAGTGGTTTTATGAGTCCGATTGTTTTCAATAAATCATTTTCAAAACTCACCTTATTGGAATTTAGTATTATTTTTAGGCACTTTGGTTTGGTTAAAAAAAAAATAATAAAAAAATTGACTTAAAGTTTCTGCTTCACTACTTCACATGGTGGCACTAATCAAATGAACAGGGTTAACCTGAGACACCAATAAATCCATAATTCCTGGTATTTTGCTTATTTGAGTATTTTATCCTCTTAGTAACACAGATGCCGTGAAATATTGTAGAGAAATGTCTTGTGATAGCTGGAGTATCGCAGAATTACTGTATCATTGGCAATATATCGTGTTAATATCATATTATTAGATGCCCTGTGATTCCCTAGTCCACCTCTAGTCTTAAAGGCACAGTATTAAAAACAGCCGGTTTAATTGCAAACGTTTAACGGGGTTGGAAAATGATACTGTAAAAAAAATAATAATAATAATAAAATATAAAATGCATTTAAAATGCAGAATCAGGGTCTTTAAAAGTAATTTAGGCCCTTTTTAGAGAAACAATCTTCAATTCATCTCTAATCTACACTGGATCTTGTAAAACAGCACCGCAGGAATCGTTCAAGGTGCCAAGATCAATGCTTGACAAACTTGGATCAACATCATGGAAACCTGCCTGTCAAGCATTGTGTTTTTTTTTTTTATTTCTATTTGAGTCTCTTGGTGAGAGAAAGGGATTGAACAACCGTGAAGACTGAACACACCCTTCAAATTAACACAGACCTGTCGGAAAAAGTTCAGATGCTGGCAGCAGAAGCTTGTTTTCATCGGACTGATTTAGTTTGACAACTGCACGAGTCTGTTTTCCAGTTGATAAGTTGTTACACTACACAGACAGCCCGTCAGAGTGAATTTAAGTGGGGGGTGGATGTGCCATTTTATTCCACACAGCATAAATAGCAGTGCTCTCTGTTAAAAATTACACATTATAATCAAGTGGAACTCATGATCAGGTTACTCATCAGCACGCAGGTCACCCAGCTGTGTATCATCAGGTGCTAAAGGCTGGTTTGTGCCACTAGGTATTTAGGCTGAGGAGGTTTCGAGCGTGGTGTGCCCGTCTGCAGGTTCAAGTGCGCTTTAAAGGAGAAGTGAGTGGGAATGAACTGGCGGTGAATCAGCAGCACTTGGCCACGTGGCCCACAGTTAAAAACACGCTGAAGAAAAGGCTCCGGGCCGCGCATAGTAAACCCAGGAGCTGTGCAGTGTATTACAGCCGTGCTGGCACAGAGTCATACGTGTCTAATCCAGAACAAAAGGTCTCAAACCGGCCTCTCGTTGGCCAGCTGTAGAGAACACTGGCAACAGTAAACTGTTTTCCATTACAGTCAGGACTGTCACGTTGTTCGTGAACAGAAGCAGACTGGGAGCCACTGTCACACAAACACAACTGTGTCTCTGACATCAAATGAAGAAGCACAGTTATCACCTTCAACTACATAATTAAGGGTGCATAAACTGTGGCTACACAGTTATACAGTGTCCCAGGAGCAGAATGACAGAACTGGTCGGCTTTGATTCATCATTCTATCATTTGTGCTGACTGCAACACTAACTGGAATCGTCCGAATCAGACTGAACAACAGGAAGACCATTCTGCTGATGCCATTACCACACATCCTATTTTAGTGCTGTACGGCTCTGGAGCTCTGCTGAATACTGAATAGCCTCTATTCATCTTTTAAACACACATTATTCCTTCATATAATATAAAATCAAACCGAGAACAGTGTGGAAAATGTTCATTGGAAGTGCATCACAAAAGTGAGTACACCCCCCATATTTCTGCAGATATTTAAGTTTATCTTTTCATGGGACAACAATGACAAAACAACACTTTGACACAATGAAAAGTCATCTTTGTGCAGCTTATATAACAGTGTAAATTAATGTCTAAACCACTGGCAACAAAAGTGAGTACACCCCTAAGTAAAATTTCCTGAAGCGTCAATACTTCGTGTGGCTGCCATTCATTTCCAAAAATGCCCTAACTCTCCCGGGCACGAGTTTACCAGCTCTTCCAGGGTAGCACTGCAATGCTGCACACAAAATAACACTTTGACACAATGAAAAGTAGTCTGTCAGTGTTGTCCCATAAAAAAAGAAATACTTAAATATCCGCAGAAATGCGAGGGGTGTACTCACTTTTGTGATGCACTGTATCTGAGGGGGAAAAATATCAACAGTACCCATGTATAGTCTAATATCAACTCAAGAAAAACACAAGAGATGTTCCATCCCTGTGATGTCAGTGGTTCCATCCCAGTGTAACTGGTTCTGCGTGATGTAAGGCAATATGAGCAGATGTTAGCTGGAGTTCTCCTCTAATAGTGCTTTTGATTCTTATACCAGTTCCATACGGGCTTAAAAGAACCCTGGTGCTTTTCAGTAAACCAGCCTGCGTTTCCATCAGTTTTAGTGGAACCATCAAAATGTCACACCTCACGTCATCAACAGAGGGCGCTGCACAGCGGAGGTGCTCCTGTACAAACAGACATGCCCACAGATGTAGTCACGGTTCACACAGAAGAACCTAGACTTACTCTGTCCCAGCTGCAAAATAAATGTTTCTGGTTCCAAGACCTCATTTTGTTGGTGGAAACACGGCGAACTGGTTCAAAATTAGGTTTGCAATCCAGAACAGTGCCAGTGAAAAAGCGCTGTAAGTGTGCTCAGCTGTCCAGTGATGTTGCACAGAGCTCAGAACCTGCGGCACTGTAAGTGGTTAGAATTGTTGCTACTGCCTAGAATGTTGGCAATAACTGAAATGGGATTGTGTAATTGTGGAAAAAAATGTTTAGTTTTGTACACACCTGAACTGATAAGGTTTTACTATTCTTGTTTTTAAAGGTTAACTGAGGTAAGAAGTCTGTACGCCTGTAAGTTCTGTCAATACCTGTGCTTTGGAACATGGCAATTGTGGTAAGAACTATAGTTTTAAGTTGTTTTCCCTTCAGTTGGTAAACTTAGAGCATTTCCCCTTGGTTCAATTTGTTTTTACACAGCGAAAAATCCAAATGAACCAAAAAGCATCTTAACAAACCCTGTATGGACATTCTCTCTACTTATTGGTCAGAGTTGTCTGAGGGCGAAAGCAAGAAAATAAATACAGGAAGAAGGTCTTTAACATGAATTAACAATAGAGATGGTATTTAATTATAGCTGCAGTGATTATCTGGGAATTAAACCTGTTTAAACTTGACTACTATGTTTGGCTCAAACAGGTGGAGTAAAGCTGAAAGTTGGTAAGACAGTCAAGATCACGTTCACACAAACCGCTACAGTAAGGGTCCCTGTAAGGGTAACAGATTTGGTTCAAATCTGAATTAAGATTACTGTATTTACACCGGCCTAAACTATTTGTGCGACTAGTGTTTTGTTTTTTGTTTTTTAATAAAGAGAAAAAAATGCAGGTGTGAAGACATTCTTTAAAAGATAACATTAGTGTCAACAATTCAAGCTTTCATATTAGAAAAAAAAAATCATACTGTGCAAAACCCCCTCGTTGTAGGCAGAAAAAGAGGTCTGTAACTGAGGAAATTCCATTTGTTATGTACAGGGATAAGAGGCATTTAAAATGAACATGGTGAACTGCACACCTGCAATGTTCTCTATAACCTTGGCCAAAAAAAAAAAAAAAAAAAGAAAAAAAACACACACAGAAAAGCATGCTGGACCACGGCCGGACAGGGGTAATACATTTCCTCCACAGAGCAGTCAGCTGGCCTCTAGGTCTTTCATTTGAGTTTAAAATGGAACAGAAACAAAACAGCTCCAGTCTGAAAGAATGAATGTAACGGAAATTAAACACACTAGCTATGATTCAAGGTCTGGCCGGAATTTCAGACTCTCTGAGATAAGAGCGTCTCTTTTGTCTGGAAGGCCTTTTTGTAGCACACTGACTAATTGACTAAAATTTCCTGATGAGATAGCATGATAAGTTTCAATGTTGCACTAATGAGCTCATGAAGGATTAGAGTGAAAACAACATTGTCATACTTTCAGTTGGCTCAGAGTGCGGTTTCATTGTTACATAATTATTTAACTATTGCTTAGAACTGTTAACCAAAAAAATAAATTGGACAATATTTTCCATCAGTTTGGTGTTTAAAAGTTTGCTGCGTATTGTTTTGCACTATAGCCACAATCCTAATGTAACTAACAAACATTCAAAAGTTTGGAAACACTGCATGACTATATCATCACACATTTACCTCAAACTAGGGAAGCATGAATAACGATAATGGACACTCATCCAAGACCTCATACATCCAATGCAAAGTTCACAAGCAGGAAAAAATGCTGGTTTAAGAAGAAGAAAAAAAACTTGAGTGAAACTTGCTCAGCAGCCCCTAACTTCTTATATTAATATTTCTCCTGTTAGTTCCCTCATCCAACTGGCTAGCACTGGGGAAATTACCATATGTCCATAGTGTAAAAGTTATCGCTTAATCTTATAATTCTTAGTTTCTTTTAACTTCGCTGGTTTGGACAAGCATAAAGAAGTGATTATGTAGTGTGACTCTTTTTACACTTACAACTACATTATTACACAATGCTCCTGATTGCTTAATTCTAAGTGAGTATCAGTATCAGCAAATAGAAAAATACACTTGTTTTTGAACTCAGCTTGGGGGAAAAATTTGATCATACTTATAAATATATAAAAGTGTACATTTATATTGTCTGTGTGTTGAATATTTGTATCTTCTTTGTACTAATGATTGTAAGCGTTGTTGGGTTTTAGAAATGCTCTACATAAAAATAAAAGTATTATTATTATTAGATAGACAGCGCTACACTGTGAAAACCAGGGCAATAACAGCTGTTGGTTTGTCCCACATAGCTGGTTTTAACACGGTAAACATGCAGACTACAGTCCAATATACTCAATTCTGAACAATGAAACAGCTAGCGCTTAGCACAGTTAGCAGCTAATGCTAATATTGCCCCAGCCTCAGTGCTGGAGAAACTTTACTGAAACTCCTGTATAACGCTGCACTTCAGCAGAATGGCTTTACTGCTCCTTACAACCTGCCTGATAAAATTCATACATGAGTTGCACTGAAATTTTTAGGAAAATTTAAGGATTTTCAAGGGTGCCTTACAGTGCTAAAAATACGATATTGTTCCAACACTATATGACTTCAATTAAATTTTTACACAATACATAGCCACATAGCAGTGCATTTGCATGTAAAGTAATCTAGGTTACGCTTTCTTCAAGACTTGAACAGTAACATCAACAAACTGTGAAATCTCAGCAGGCTGGGAGTGAGCTTCATCAGTATGTTGGCAAAAAAAGTGAAAACTGCATGACAAATTTAACATAAGATATTTCCTCTTCAATTAACACCATACCAACAAAATTACACATTAAAATTAGAACAGAAAAATAATGCTGCACTCTAAAGCCCAGTGTGGAATTTGATATGTCTAGCCTAGAAACCGCATTACCTGTTTTACAGACTGAAGTGGCAGTGTGAAAAAATCTAAATTCAAAATAATCAAAACTCTTGTTAACCCCTTTCAATAAAATCCAAGTTTATCCTCATTTTCATTCTACTTCACACAGCCAGAACTACACAAACAGGTTAATGTACTGAGGACAATGCACTTTGTGCAGATCAGCTGTTAATCCAGTGTGTGTACACTCAAAATGTGCTACTTGACATAAAACTTGGTTCAGTTTATTAAAGGACATAACAGGTCATAAAAATTCAATTCTCAAGCTCTAAAAATCCATTTGGAACATTATCTGAAGCTGCCCTTTCACACACGCAGCATACAGACAGAAATTTTCCATGTCAGATGTGCTTTCACTACAGGAAACGCTCTGTGTGTTTAAGGGGTGGAGCCCGTGTAGTGCTTGCAGGAGGTGTGACAGGACCCACTGTGGAATCTGAGGAAAATTACCTGCTCTATTCCCACATGGGCTCACTCTGACATTAACCAGACTTTGTACTAGGGGGGCTGACAGTAGAGAGTATGGGTAAATAGACCGTGTACTGGCAAGAAACAGTGATAACGATTTAATTGTTTAAAAAATATATAATAATAATAATAATAATAAAATCTAGTTATTCTTCAAGTACATAAGCAATTATTGATTTTCTACGTTTTTACTTAACAACTTAAAAGAAGTTTTATTTGCTTTATTCATATATACCGTATTTTTTGCACAATAAGGTGCACTGGATTATAAAGCGCACTATCAATTAACTAACTTAATCTACTTAATCTATTTTCTGGTCTATTTTCATACATAATTGTTCACGGGAAAATTAAGCACATTATTTTTTAATTTTTTCCTGAAAACTGTTAATTTGGGTAAGTAAAGCACTTTCATTTATTTAGAGTAAGCTTAGATTTACACTAATGCTAGCCAAACAGACCTACGCTGAGAAAAACTGATTGTTCTGGTAAGCCAGGGTGATATCAGCTAGGGGTTCATCCCTCATAGCTTGTTTTAACGTTGTAAAAACACAGACTACAGTCTGATATACTCACCTCTGAACGGCAAAAAAGCTAACCAGCGCTTAGCGCTGTTAGCGGGTAGTGCTAATGCTGCTCTAGCAATAGTGCTAGCTGGGGTTAGCAGCAGGCTAAAGGCCGATAACACCTGAACAGTAAAAGAGCTAGCGCTTTGTGCAGTTAGCAGCTAATGCTAATACTGCTCCAGTCTCGAGTCTCAGTGCTGGAGAACAAAACTATACAACTAAACAACAACACTGTACTTCAATAAAGTGGCTTTACTGCTCCTTACAACCTGACTGGTAGAATTCATACATAAGGCGCACCGGATTAAAAGGCACATTGACAATATTTTGGAAAATTAAAGGATTTTAAGCGCACTTTATAGTAAGGAAAATATGGTAGTTAAAAAACAGCACCACTCAAATTTGCAAACAGTTTCTTTTACATTTATTTTCAAGAGATAATGCAAGCACAACAAAACTTGTATGAAACTAATATAAAAGCTTGTTTAATTCAGCAGTTTTTAAGTAACCACTCATTTAATTCATAGACTGTGTATAGCTGGACAGAGTATAGTCTCTCAAAAGTGAAGCCACCACAGGTCGAGCGCCCCCTGCTGTTCGATTTCAGAAAGCTGTGTAACTCCACCCATCCCCATAGGTTTCAATGGCAAAACAGACAACTTTCAATCACGTTTTTTTTCCCAATATACTGTAATTCTACTGTAATTCTACAGCTAGTCTAACCTCTGCTCATATTGTCAAATTTTTATATCCCCACAAAATTTGTTTTTTAAATCGTTATTCAGCTCTATTCAAAAAGGTGTGGTTATTGTAAAAGGGCTTAATGCATAATGGGTATATTTACACATACAGCACCTCCAGGTAATATATGGAACTTTTAGGATTACTGTGGTTTGAGCCAAGGAGACACAAAAATAATAGAATAATAAAACTTAAGAAAATATAACTGCTGAAACTGCTTGTGTTCTCTGACCTCTAAGACTCGCCAACTACTGAAATATTTAGAATCTTACTCTGTTGAAAGTTTATCCAACCTGTCTAAGTTTAATTGATTTTTGGCCAGACAATCACTTTATATGCGTCCTAAAATGAAAAACTGTATTTACTCAGCTATAATTAAATAAGGAGAGTTCAGGACAAGTGACAAAACCATGAACCCTTAACCACTGCTGTGATTTCTTCAAAGAAAAGCCTGTAGAACTAAAACAGTGCTGTAAAATGGACCAAAACCAAAGCTAACCAAATTATTTATGAACACAATGGAAGAGGAAAAACAGTTTCTTTCACTCTCGAGACAAATATGATCGTGGTAAAACTGCATCTGGGTATTTTTGCCTTTAACCAAAGCCTCATACCTCCTATGAAGACTTTAGAGGACACTGTATAAATAAATTCTATGGCACCTTTACAGCTATACATGCAACAAACACAGCATAAGAAACTTGGGTGGTCTGCTTAACAGCAAAACACAATAACAGCCAAAATTAATCACTAGAGATTCAGCCATACCTCCAGCACGTCTTCTGTCTGGTCTGATGTCAGAATGTTAACTTTAACTTTCTGGCCGTTGGAGAGATGGATTTCCAGCTGAACATCTTCAGTGGGGATTTGTTGCGTCTCCTGTGAAAAAACAGAAGCAATCAGAAACACACAAACAATCTTCCTGAAATACATGCTGAAAAAAACATGACCTTAAACTGCTCCCATTCAGCTTCTCTCCTCAATGCAGACACATCCACAACTGACACAATGGAGAGTCTGCTGATAACAAATGACCAGGGGGCAAGCGGCAGATACCAATCAGTACAGCCATTGTTACGCCTCATGGAGAACAGACACAAAACCACTAGAAATGGCATCACTGTGCTGTGCTGAGGTATGTGTGCTTTCACTCAGCACCGTGAGCTGTTCTGTCTGTTCCTCTGTGCTCAGCTAATTCGTCTTCTCTCCCTGCTCCCTCGGCCCATGCTCACAAAGGCAGGGGGTCTTAGAAGAGTCACTGATCTTTGCAGACAAGACAAAATGACAAATAAAAGCCTGAGTAATCTCTCATTCTGCTCCTGTGGCTCTGCCTGTGATGAGAGGCCACGGGGAAGGCTGGATCAGACTACACAATGAGACACCGACCTGCTGCCAGACCAAGGAATCCCAGCAAGGCCTGGGAGATCTGAAAAAATGACAGTTAACCAGATCGGAGACGTTTACAAGGTCTTTTATCAAAAGCTTAGCACACCCTAGTATCAAGGCGAATAGCGTTCCCCTAGGGCTCCGGATACCGATGGCAAGCTACATGAACGGGATTCAAACAAGTGATCTCCCGATAATAGTGGCAGCACTTAGCATGCTGAACGAATAGAGCTCTAATTTATTAGATATAAATTATTAGAAATAAATTAGTAGATATGTGGTATACAGTGTCTAACAAACGTAGAAATACAGGTTTACATGCATCTAGCATTCAGTATAAAAGGACACTCAAACAGTTGCCCTAGCAAATGTCTGATTTATGTGAACATAATGCATTACATCATACTCCAATTACAGCTTCAAAAGCAGCCTGTACCTGTTGAGCTTTTCTCAAAAAGCTGTTGAACATCTCACTAGCTCCCAGCAGGGGATCCTGGCGCACTGCATGGTGGGAAAGAAGAAGAAGAAAAAAAAAAAAGTGTCAGATTAAGTCAGGCAGGAATACTGTAGCATTTAAACATCACACACAAGTCACACTTTTGATGACACTCATTAACAGATTCAGCCTGGAGCAAAACCTCCATAAAGGCAATTACAGAATAACTAGCAGAGCGGTGTACATGAAGATTCCTTATTAATACAGCAGATAAAGGTCAACCATGTTTATGCATGTCTGTGAAATATTGCCAGTTGTTTGCTTAATAGACAAAATCTGAACCCTGCTGGACTCAAATATGCTGAATGGTTATCAAATATGTCATACTATTTCCTGCATTAGAATCGGCTGTGTCGAGTAAAAAATTACAAATACTTTATTACATTACTAGACAACACTGTTCTCAAGTCTCATGCTTTGTGCGTGTGACACACGCACCTCAGCGAGTTCACACGCTCACACGCCACACATGGTATTTCTCACGCTTGCCAATCCATCGGTTGCATATTATAAATGTACTCTCGTTGAGCCAATCAGAATATAGATCGCTCTGTTGTTAGGCAGACCTAGTCAAAGAGAGTTTCAGCCAGAGTGTCAGGCACAAAGAACTGTCCGATTTGAAAGTTCTGAAACACACGTTGGTGAACAACTGAAGAAGAACTGCGCATTCCAAATTTATCAAACATTAACATTTTAATATAACATTATAGTCATTACGGCTTTTAAAAAAATGTGTTTTGGGGAGGGGCAGGTTAGTGCACTATAGGCTCCTCTGGTGCAGCCTAAGCTTTTGTCCTTGATGTCATTTTTTTCCCCACATACATTATTTTTACTTCACTAAATATTAACAGTAATGGTTTCAAAACAACTTAAACACTTTTCCTTGAGTAAAAAGCTAGAATTGATACTTGAACTTCAACAAAAGTATTTTAAACCCTAGTATCTGAGTAATGAATGTGAAAACCTTTGACTCCTTTGATAAAGATTTATAAACTACAGGTTTAATATAGACAAAAAAACAAAAAAAACAAATGTATTTTTATTTCAAGCCATAACAAACAATGACAAAACAAAAAAGTAAAATATGACAGAAAAAAAAATGCAGCTTTTAACCATGGCTTCCAATTCTGCTTTTTAGTTTTCTGAGGTGGATAGATGAAAAAAAGAAATCTTTGGATGAGAGGGCGGGCTGGAGAAACTCAAATGTTTATTGACATTCTCATTATAGCACGCTGGCTATCAGCAGCCCCTGAAAGCCCACACGGCGTTTGCGTAAACAAACAATTTATTCATTCTGAACAGCTTGTGTGTTTGAGGTGTTTAATTTTCCATAACCGCGTTAAACCGTGATGTAACTGCGAGAGTAGCCGGCCAAGAACAGCCTGTGTGCTCGCAGACTATGAGCAAATACGCTCAACAAGGCTTAGCTTGTTTGGCGGAATGTGCCAGAACTGGAATGGATTTCAACAAACGGCTCATGGTGCCGTCAGTCCAATCGTTACTCTTTTTTCCACTTTTTCCTCTTTGTATGCGGCTAACGTAACCCCTGACCTTGCTGAAACAAACTCTAGATTCCTTTAAATACGTCAAGCCCTAAGCCGCTTAAAGAGCTAAATTCATTAGCTCAAAACACAAGAGAGGTATTAGCATGCAAATTTCACCCAAATGCTCTTTTGAAGCATAGCTGATGATGTCAGAGAGGTGAGGTGAAGACACCAAACCTCATCAATCTGCCTGGAGGTGAACATTTTAAACATTATGACTCATGCCCTCAGAGACATGAAAACACCCTGGTTCTCCTCCAACAGCCCGGCACTGCAGGACAGCATGCCCTGACTACGTGTCACACACACACACAGCCGGGTTCAGCTGAGGTGAGCTTTAAAAACAGCTGACCTTTCAAAAAGTGTTAGTCCAAGGAACATTCAGGCTCTAGACTAGACAGGGGGCACTGAGGTTTGGAAAATAAAGCGCAGTCATCTTCCTCTCACCGGCCTGCATGTACTTCTCCAGCTGTTCCCTCCGCTGCTCCACCTCCGCTGGTGTCAAGGTGAAGATCTTCTTTGGGGGAAAGGTTGGCACCACATTGTTTCCATACTCCTTCTTTATCTGTTCAAAAACAGAAAGCAGAAGCGGGTCTGAGTGAACGTTTATCTAGATTTAGCTTTTTATAGTTCCTTATACCCTGTAAACAGACCCACAATACAGGTATCCAGCCTCATCAGCCTCATGACCTCAGGTATTACAGTCGTACAGTCATAACTGGCATCAGTTTCATAAGTCATAAAATTTAATCCAGTGGGACTAAATTGCTAAATTGTTGCCAAATATGCCATAATAGTTTATGCATTAGGATTAACAAACTATAATAATAAACCAAGGGTTCCAATGGTCAAAAGAACAAAAATTAGATTTTTGTAAGAGCTTATCTCAACAAACTATCACAAAAAATTAAAGGTCACAGATTTTTTTACAGCTTGTAAGCATGGCTTGCAATTCTTCAGGGATAAACAATGGAATTCAGTCAGACCATATTGCCCTTTTGCACAGTGCAATATTCCTCCCCTTTTCCCCTTTAGCAGGGAATCTCTCAGGAATGATGCTCATAAATCACAGACCTAATGCTCGGACTTTCTGCACAGAACTATGCAGAGATTGTGGAGGCTTTAGCAGGGTTGCCATTTTGACACAAGGGGGAATAAAAAGGCTGCAGCCCCCATATATTAAATTTCACCACAAAACACACCACCACACACTATCTCAGTGCGAAAAGTAAGTGCAGCAGAGTTTCAGTTTAGACCTACAGCAGTAAGGCTGGAGCAGCATTAGCATTAGTTGCTAACCGCACAAAGACCTAGCTTTTTCACCATTCAGAGCTGAGTGTGTAGATTTCCATCCATACCATTTTTTTTAAAGAATTACTGTTCCTTATTAGTGTCACATAATGGGCCTTATAGTGCAAAAAAATATGGTAAAAGTAAAAATCTTGAATTTACTGGAGTAATTTTTCTTCAGATTACTTTTACTTATATTTTCACACAATTATCTGAACTTTCTACTCCTTACATTTCACAAATAGCCTTGTTACTAATTAATTTCAGTTTGTTTTCATTCCGGCCTTTTTATCATTTTTATCAACATTAACTTTTATCAAAGTTTTTTTTTTTTTTTTTTTTAACAGTCCTGCTTACATCAATAATTAAGGGTGCTTTCACACCTGCCTTGTTTGGTCTAAAATTTGGTCAGTATTTTAAGTTTGCTTCTGAACAAAAGTAGTTGTTGTGTAATGGGCCATAAACCATGATCAGGTTCGTCTGCAGTGCAAAAGCACCTTTCTAGCTGGTTAGGACTTTTGGACCAATTGCAGGGAGTCTTTAACCACAAACACTTAGACTGTGAATTCATTTATTTACTTTAACAGTTGATTGATTAATTTTTAATGAATTAAGGAACCTGAGGATAAGGCAATGCAACTCACCAAACGCTAAACTAAAACATTCTACAAAGCAATTAATATTAAGCACAGAGAGATGCAGCTTACTCACAGCTGATAATGATAAAAACAAAGTATTGTTCTTTTGTTCACTCACTAAACTGCAGTGTGAAACCAAAACTAACCGGACTCCACCTCCCCTATAAAACTAATCCCGTCTGAGTGGGACTAAAGAGAGTCCAGGACACATTAGCTGAAAGTGGAGCATTGGTATTCACAGCAGTGTATACAGGAGGAGGAACTGGTGTGATCTGGTGGAGGTAACTGGATTTAGAGGAAATCAGAGTGAGCTGACTGCATCTCTACACCATGGCAACACCTTTAGCCAGAGCGTCTGATCTCCCTAGGTCCCCTAAACCCTGTTACCTAGCAACAGCAGCAGCCAGACCTGAAAACATGGCTGTGCCAGCAGAAACACAAAGTTTACTCCACTCCACAACAAACCAACTGCAGGTCCTCACAACACGGCCGTGCTGACCTTTACAGCAACACCTTATTAATATACATATTTACACATTAAATACCACTTTCCCTTCAACATTATACATGAAAAAAAAAAAGTAATTCAGATTAATATGTCATATTAATCTGCATATGTCTTAACAAAACTTCAGTATTGCTATACAACAATACTACTGCAAACTTGTAGTGAACATGGTTTCAATGTGCTTTCTCCTCAGGTGCTCAAGCAGTAATGCTGTGCACATTAAAATGAAACATTAAAATTTATGTTTATGTTTGGCTTATGATTTTATTCAGAGCAGCATGCAGATTTGCAACAACAAATCAATTAGATCTTTTAAAATTAATTATTTAAAAAGTTGACAACCAATTTAATAATCAGTTAGTTGGGTCTGAATGAGCCACCACCACAATTCGGAACAGCACAGCATCGGCTGTGGAATGTGTACAGCATTACTGCATGAGCACATTCCACAGCCAATGCTGTGCTGTGATCTCATATTTTTAACAACTAGGGATTCCCGCACAGAATTGGTTAGTCAAGGCACTTGTTGAGTTGTGGTGGTCGCTCATTCTAGACCTAACTAACTGATTTTTAAATGAGTTGCCAACTTTTTAAATAATTAATTTTAATAGATCTAATTGATTAGTTGTTGCATCTTTACTACATGCACCTACCTGTGCAACATGCTACTACTGTATGCTGCTCTGAATAAAATCACAAGGCAAACATAAACATAAATATTAATGTTTTATCCTAGATAAATTCATCTTACTATTATTTTCAGACATTATTTCTCTTTTAAAACCTATTCAAAAGATTAAAATAAATATATTATCTTTTTATATTTTAAAGATCAACATGAAGTGTAATAAAACAAGCTCACGAATAGCTCACCTGTTCATGTAGGCCTAATAACTGGCTGTAGCGTACCCGACAGTGCAGCACGCCATTAACATGGATATTGTAGGCCTGTAAAGAACAAGAAACAGAGAGAGAAAATCAGATTTTAAAATCACTTAAAACACAAAGGCAAAACATTCAGTCACAGAGACTGACAGGCAGTTCAGAGGCTGCAGGGTGAAATACAGGACACAATAAATACGACCAGCATCAAAGCAGGAACTGCTACAGAGCTCCAAGGACATCCAGCAGCTACGAAAGTGCCCTTTCTTTCTACCTCCCATTTAATGTTACATGCATAATTGAAAAGAGCAATCGCACTTTTATAGCTCAGTAATCCATCACAGCAAGGAGACATGTCATGTCAAAAGGATTCATGGTTACAGTTTATGATTAATGATTATTACAGCAAGATTCTGAGCATTTTCATAATTATATGCTAGTAATTGATATATATTGACAAGTATTAGCCACAGGGATACTGAGCATTAAATCATAATGAATACAACCAATAACTTTACAGTAAAATGTAGAAAAGACATTTTAACAGGCAAAAAAATATATATATAAAACCAAACAAACACCACATTTATAATTGAATATTGTTGAAATATTGATCTAATCGGTTGGCAGAGATGCACAGCAGTAGGGGGAATGCCATATTATGATATATTGTGTACAATATATCATAAACAAACTCCCCAATTTTTAAAGCAAATTACACAACCCACTCATTAGGACTCTTCTTATCACTAGTGATGCCTCAAAACCAGGAGAGTAAAGAATAGCACATGCCTCCTCCGATACATGTGAAGTCAGTCACCTCCTCTTTGCAAACTGATGCAGCATAACAGAGTAGCATCATAGTGTGCTCCAAGGAAAGCGAAGCAACTCAGTTCCGATACATCAGCTCACAGATGCCTTGTGCTGATCGACATCACCCTTTGAAATGATGAGGGGAGAGTGCGCCATCTACCCACCCAGAAAGAGAAAGGTCAACTGTGCTCTCTCAGGGCTTTGGTAGCTAATGGCAAGCTACTTGAATGAGATTCAAACCCATTCTCATGATCATAGTGACAGCACCTTAGTCTGCCGGACCACTCGGAGCCCCAGCCGTATTCTATCTTGAAAAAAGTCTATTATTTACTGTGAAGCTTTAAGGGCATTTTTTTGCACTACTGATCATATCTGTGGTTTATATGCATGAACTAAATATTCTGCAAAAATATATATTTTTGGTAGAATTTGTTTTGTTGCATTGCATAAGTTTTAGAAGTTTTGCATTGTATTATTTAATACAAAATCAGTTTGTATAAAAAAAAAGTTAAAAAGTTACTTTTTTTTTTTCCCCAAAATGTTTTTTACTGAATGTTTGAAACTGTTCTATTTATACTACACATAACATTTATTTTGTTACAGTAGCATATTCTTAAAATAATTAATTATATGTTTCAGTGTTTTGACATATAGCCGAATTGTCATTTCAAAGTACCCTGAAATATCATGATTGATTTATTTAGGGCCATATTGCTCACCTCTATAAAGCAGATTTGACAGCGTTAAATTAACCTTGTTAGTGTTAAATTAACACTAAATGTCAAATTTTAACACTAGTTGTGTATATATTTGTTGTATACTGTAACTGTTTTTAAAAAACAATCTACCAATTCCAATTTGGGTTCAAAAATTATTGCACATCTCTTACAGCAGCTTAAGTTAACCAAAGTAGCACTAGGTTTGTTATAAAGCTAGAATTAAACATGCACTAACTGCACTGTCCATTTCTTCAAGCAGGCCAAAAACACACTGATGCTGGTTTCATTGTGGTGTCGGAACACAGCTAAACACAGCAACCACGCCAACACACACCACTAAGAATGTGCAGTGACAGAGTTCAGCTTCCACCTTCTTCACTTCCCTGTTTATTATAGTAGGGTGAGTTTCAGGGCTGGAGGATTTGTGGATTTGTGTTTTTCCTCATAAAAAAATCCTCTCTGATCAGAAAAATCCAGAATATTCTAACTTTTCTCAGTTTTTAATCCAAAGATGCTGAACTGGTTCCAGTGATGGACTTGGCTCATGACTGAAAGAAAAACAAACTTAGCTGACCTTTTACTTCCTCTGAAACACAACTGCAACCCACACCCCCAGCCAGCCGCCCTCAAAGGGAGATTTCACAACAAAGAGCGCGTAGAAAATGGATGGAATAAGAATGTCAGCAGACCCGATTCATGTTTGTACAGATAACTGCATTTTAAAAGAAGTGTACTCGCTCTGTGAACTTCCTGTACCGCTGCTCACTCTGCATTTTTTCCCTCAGCTGAACTGTTCAGCAACTGCTGTATCATCTTAAAGCGAGCCAGTTTTGTCTGTTTTACTGATAAGCCAAAACGTGTTCAGAAGGTTCTACATTTTTACACAGTGAACAATTATATATCTAAACAGCACAATAAGACAACACTGCTAGTGTACCAGCTGACAAAGCAAAGAATGATTACCAAGAACCTTTGCTGGGGACCTCGACTTGATATTATTATTATTAACTGAACATTTCACCTTGATTTAGACTGACACATTATGATTTTAATGAATACTGAACACAAGTTGGTTCCCTGTAACAGCCTACCCATGCATCCATAGATCAATTTACTGAAGTATTGCAATATGTTGTTGTGCAATATTGCATTGATTTTCAAAAACACAGTATGGATTTTTAATTATTAGTTTACATGTGAAAATTGGTTTCAGACAGTGGATAACTTGGCGTTTAAACTCCGACTGCTAGAGAGATGCTCTCTGTCGTTAGATCACACTGATCTGATTGCATAAAAATTAAACTCACCTTTTACTCAAATTTTTATTTTAGTGTTTATTTTCCTATGGTAATTTCCCCATTTTTTAATTAAAACTATTACAATACATTATCCTGCCTACAGTATCACATTATATTGTGATTTATTGAATGTTGATAAATCTTAATACAGATCACAGGTCCTGAAATGTTGGTTCTATTAACTGTCCCACCTTACAATAAGAGCACTAATTTAAGAATCCTGGGCTGAGGTTAATACACTGCCTGTCCAAAAACAAAAAACAAACACAACAAAAAAAACAGTCACACTCTAATATCTCATTGGACCGCCATGAGATTATTTGATTGCTGCACTCATTCACTGTGGTATTGTTTCAATAAGCTTCTGCAATCTCACAAAATTTATTTCAATCCAGTGTTGCATTAATTTTTCACCAAGATCTTACAGCATTGATGATGATGATGATGATAGAGTCTGACCACTGCACAAAGTCTTTTCTAGTACATCCTAAAGATTCCCAATGGGGTTAAGGTCTGGTTAAGGCCTATTGATAGAATAACCTGGTCTATATTCAGTATATTCAGGTAGTCAGCTGACCTCCTTCTGATGCTGAACCAAAACCTGACCAACTGTGGCAACCCCAGATCATTTGCTTAGTTAAATCCAGGTCAAACCTCTTTTTATTGCCAGGCAGTGTATTTTTGTATATTGCCCGTACACATCTGCTGATACAGTTACAGAACCTATTCTAAAACACACACACACACACACACACACAAACCAGCATTGAGCCACCTTAACATTATAGATAATACATTATAATAAAGTTGATCATCAAATATCATTTTTGACATGTTGTTGTAGCATAGTTACCAACACCCTCCACTCTCCACACTGTGAGCACAAATAAGAGTGCATAGGCAAGAAATCCCAGCACATACTTAAAAAAAAAAAATAAAAAAAAAAACAGTTAGTCACTCTGGATAAGAGTGTTTGTCAATTGCCATAATGGAAAATGCATTTGTGGTTAAAAGTTAAAAGTTCAGACAAACTTTCTCATTCAATGTTTTTTTTCTACATAGTTTATTAATATTAAACGAACAAATATGGAATTACATTGTAAACTATAAAAAGTGATTGTCCTCCACAATCCCCTGATCTAAACCCAACTAAGATGGTGATTTAGGATGAGCTGGAGCTTCACAGAGTGAATAAACTCATTTAAGATGCTGAGAAAACTCTTCCAGGTGACTCTCCCTCATGAAGACACTGAGATTAAAATACCAAGTGCAGATCTGTCCTCAAAGCTAAATGGGGTACTTAGAATATGTTTTATATTTTAGAATCTTCAATATTACATTTACAAATGTAAAAAAATCATATAAAGAAAGAGAACACATTGAATAAGAAGAGGGAAGAGAGAGTGTTTAAACTTTTGACTGGTATTGTATGTCAATCAATGATGTTGACATTAATGTACAGTTGACTCAACTTTTCTCTGCCCCTGACGGTCGGCATTTCACAACACTTTCACAAGAAAGGATAGGAAAGTGTACCCTTAAGTATTCAGGAAGCGTGAGCCATCATAAAGAAAGGTTTTCGCAAGCACAGGAAGTCTGCTCTTCAGAACGCATACCCTCTTTTCCCTCTCTCCACAGCAGCTCCACTGCAAAGTGTGCACATTCTGTGATCCGAGCGGCTCCAAGGTTCACCAGAAACAATCCTCTAAATCCAGATTGAGTCAACTTTACACTGCTTACACAGCTCAGCTCAACACACACAAACACACACAACGCAAATGAGAACATCCACCACGACTGCTGATATACAAACATTCAGAACGGAAAACGTATGGAGAAAGAGAAAGTGCACAGGAGAAATATAACAGAGAGAAACGCAGCGCAGGAGAATTCCTGGCTGCATTTTTGTTCCACATTCCACAGATGTTGCACCTGGATGAACTGGGTCTGGTGTAAATTAGGAGGAAAAAGAAACTAACAAACTGACAGCAGTGTCAACAAACCCTTGCTCCACATTTTCAAAAACAACAAGAGAGCCAAGAGAGCAGACAAAGCTTGATCACAGAGACACTGCTGGCTTTCAGTTAACATCCACACATCTGCCCTCACACATTTCTTCCCCTCCCCAAGTGGCCTTGAAAGACCCATCTATTCAACAGTGATTTACGACAAACCCAGCAGTGAAAGAGTTTCCTTCTGTGGCTTTTAGAACCAACAACTTCACACAGTCATGAAGTTACAAAAAGGAACAAGACCCTGGGTTAACTCCTTAATTTAGAGGACTCTTTGTATGGGCCTGCATTTCAGTTCCTCACACTTAATCATAAAACTTACCAGATAGTTTTACAGCAGTTACTAAATAACAGCTGTAACTGCTTTTAAAAATGAAAACAATGCTCCAAATTAATGTCTTTTTTTTTTACTAAGTTCTAAAGAAATCATAAAACGTATTTTGTGTGGCAACTGACTATTGATGCAGAATAAAATGCTGGAGTTCTCCTTTAATAACACAAGTAATAATACAAGCATATTAGAAGGGCACTACATGTTTTGCCTTTTAGTCAGGCTCAACTCTAAACTCCATAAAATATGATCCACAATGACCCGTGCTAGACAGAATTTTTCCAGACAACTTACAAAGAGATATTTAGGCTACTAGACTATGTAAACTCTTATAAATAACTGAAATATGGTGGTCCAGAAGAGAGCAGTGTTCAGAAAACCCAAAATATTTTTGTAGTGCAGTGTTGTCACTAAAGAATAGAAATGTTTTTTTTAAATAATAGTATAGGGACTAAAACATACATACAGTAATGTTCACCTGACATGTTCTGAAACAAATAACTTATAAAATATAATAAGCCAAGAGCAAGATTTTAGTTAAATGCAAATATGCAAATATATATTCTGCCTTTGGTACACGCATCATGAAATATGAGAAGAGTGTGAATTTTCCTTTTGTATCAGCCACCAAAATTTGACTAAACCAAATGACCATACATTGTTATGACGATGCTGAAACAGCACATTGTGCAGCCCTAGTCATAGAGCAACTAATTCCTAGCAGTAAGAGTTCTTGTCCTGAGGGGTAAAAAAAAGTTCTCATACTAATTGTTGAACCATTGTTTGGCGCTAGATAGAACCATTATTTTCAGAATCATGAGTTATAATTTGGTCCTTTTCTATAATGCCATCTTCTACTTTAAGGATTCTTCAAATAAGAACCAAAATGTTAGAAATCCTTTGAATTGGTAAAAGTGGTGTTTGTTCATATAATTGAAAAGACTGTATAAGATAAACAATGCCATTTAGTATACCATGAACAAATTACAATCAGCTCAGATTTATAAAATGTTCAATGTTAAGTATATTTGTAGACTGGGCAGTTAGTGTAGAAAGTTAAAGTTGGTAAAGTGTAGATTTGACAAAAAGCAAAAATACATTTAAGCTGCAAATAAATTGCAAATACCACAATTAAGAAAAACACAGTGGCGACAGTGAAATTCATTAATTAACACTTGCAAAAAATATTTATATTGTGTGTTTTTTGGTCACAAAAAAAGGTTTTAGTGCATTCCACTCATTCCAGTCATGCTGGCTTGTTCAAAACATGGATAGCTCTGCACTGATTTAGTTTAGACACAGTGTAATGGGTATCTCCTTCTAATTAGAATGACATATTCAAGTACAATTGTCACATGAATACTGAGGGTCTGAACGACCATCCCATCATATAATCTAATCAGTCTATCAGTCTGTCAGTCTGTCTGTCTGTTCTGACAGTGATAGTGGGTTGGTAACTGGGTTAAATCCACAGCTGATGTTGATGGTTTTTGTGAAGGACAGTGTCAGGGTATGTTCTGCTTCATAGTAATAAGGTAATATGTGGGCAGTGAGGGGAGATCAGAAGCTATACCTTGACCTGATTTAATCTGTTAGCTAGAAGACTTCATTCAGAGACACGGTGCCAATGAAAGCTGCCTATATCCTGTAGCACATATGAGGAGAAGAAGAAAAAATCAGATGGGTTGCTATGGATGACAAGTTTGCTGTCAGTGCTGAGACTGCTGAAGAAGCCAGGTACACCAGATTAGCTAAAATAACTTGGTTAGTTAGCTTGGGTCCCAGGTAAAATGCTGAAGCAGTTAATTAGCTAAAGCTAGATATTTACTATTAGGACCCAAATAGCAGGAGGATGTTTAGTCAACGTTTGTTCATTTTGCCATCTCTAATGGACTGAAACAAGTTTTAGTTTTGACATCAGAATTAATTTCATTAATTCAACATTATGGTTTAACTAGCTGTATGTGTAGTTTGTAATAAACTGTGTACTGTGTATCTGTAGTATAGAATGGGATGTTTACATAATATTAATAATACTATAGTTTTTTTCAATAATATTATTATTGCAAAATTACAATTATATTATTATTTTAAGAGGTGCACCACTCTCCTATAGGTATACAATAAATGGACCTCAATAATTTTTTTTTTCAGATTTTCTAATCTGTTTATTTGTACGTTTGTTTACATATTTTATCCAATACAATCCAATCCACTATTTTAACCAGTCATGCTAAATGACCAATACTTCAATAACTGTGACTATATAAAACAATAGAAAATAGACTATAGAAATATTATATAATATAGAGGTGTTATATTATATCATATCAAATAATATCGCCAACATTTTTTAAATATCGTGCCATATGTCCCAGCCCTAATTCTCACATCAGGGTACTATTTTTTAGCTGTTTTTATGAATAAAAAATTACACTCTTCTTATTTCCCATTATATATTTACTAGAGACAGATAATATCCGTCCAGTATCATTTATTTTACTTTAATTCTGGATATATGGAGTGCATTATTAGTATCATGACATTCTGAATCATTGACTACTGTTATCAAAATCTGATAAAATTATTGTATTTTTTTATATTTCAGTTAGGGGTGTGCAATATCATTGTATGCTATAATTAAATGTTATTTTAATTTTGTTGCAGTATTATATTCTAGAAATTATTTGTTGTCTTTAAAAGGTGTGGGAACGCTTTGGTATCATTACCATTATGTCAGTGGTCTTAAAATGACAATATCTTTTATTGCAATAAATTCTGTTACAATATATCGTCCAGACTTTTTTTTTTATCGTGACAGGCCTAATTAATTGTCTCTTAATTGTATCTGAGTGTAGAAGAGCGACAACCATTCAAAGCTTTGAAACAAACTTTGATTTAACATTAACGAAATGTCTAGTAAGCAATTCACTAGCTGATTAAATAAATGTTGTTTTAAGGTTTAAAGATGTAGTTAATGCATCAAACAAGGACCGTTTTTGCAACCAAGGGAACGTTAACTCACGAAGTGAGTAACTTAGCCCGGGACACAACCCAGTTAGGCTAGCTAAACCTCTGGTTCGTTTGTCAGTCGTAGCACTAAGCTAGTTAACTTAGTTAATTACTCACCACGTATGTAGATCCGTTTTCCCCGGAGCGGACCTCCGTCTCAGGTATAGAGAAATGCATTTTCCTCTCGATTAAAACTTTAATATATGCGAGTCAGACGTCTTTTCCTCCTAGTTGCAAGTAAATCCACACAGAAAGTCAGTCCCCTGTCTCTCTATCCCCCTAAACCAGCCGTCTCTCTCTCTCTCTGTCTGTCCTGGTTTCACCACTGTTTAGTCTGGGCTCTGCAGCTCCTCTTCTTCTACTCCAAATCAGAGGTCTTCTCTCAGACCAGTCTTCGCCTCGGGCAGCAGATAAAACTTATTTCAGCTCAGGGACTAAACTTCTCCCATAAAACCTCTGAGCAGCAGCAGCAGCAGCCATGTTGCAATTGGAGGTAATTCCACCTTCATTGTTGGCAATTTATCAGCCCGTCTCCTCAGATCTGTCCGTCCAGCTCCTGCTAGGATTGGTGAAAGTGGAGATCAGCACTTGCAGCGGAGACAAAAACCGAGCCTGGCTAAAAAACTTCGAGCTCAATCTCCCTGCATGGAAATGTGCAGTCTACACAACCCCCGCTTCAGCCTGCAGTGGTACAAACGAGTGAGGAAGCGAAAACAAACCAGCACATTTCTGCAGCTGCTCTGTTAAAAAAAACCCTAGCCCCGGAATACTGCCTCCTTAAACCGATAAGACAATAAAAACCAGTCCACTGAAGCTGGAATCTCCAGATCTCTGATCTGTTTATCCTCCGCTGAAGGTGGCTGGGTAGCTATAATGCATGCAATGTGTGTCCACTAGCTTCTAGAGGCATTGCAACAGTCCCTCGGATCATACCAACTCGAAGACAGGGGGAGCCGTTTTATGTGAAATTGCGTCAAAACGCTTATTTCAGGCGTTTTAACAAAGTAGAGCACTTGTTTAGAGTAATGTTAAATAAATACTGACGTTTGTGAACGCAATCATAGCTTTTATTTCAGTATTCCAAGTATATAGCATATATTTTCTGGTTCTTCCTCCTCCACCTTCTGGTTTTGTTGGTGTATCCCGAGGAGTCTGCAGGGTAAATTAACATGCATTTCATTAAGAGGACTCAAGTTGAAAATGGGAGGAAACAAGCGTTATAATTCACGCTAATTAAATGTTGCAACAGTGTTGTGTTCCTTATTAGCAAGATAGTAATTTATTTAAAGCAGCAGACCATTTAAACATTGTTAAACAACAACAACAAAAAAACATAAAATTAGAACTTGAAAAGAGCTGGTAAGACAAAAGAGTTTGCAGATCTGCATTAAAATCACCAGATTCATTCAAGTATTTTTTAGCATGCTTCATGTAATTTCCTATTATATCTATAACCTTTTGTACTGTCCCTTTAAGATAAAGGGTAACATTTCAAGGGCTCACTAAAACATTTTAATTAACTGCTTATTCCAGTTTATCCCTGCTCAGTTTACATTTATGAGTATTTCCACTGACAGCCAGCTAAAACACTTAAAAGATCACTTATAAACTGGCATTTAAACTTGTTTAATTGATTAATCTTTAGATTAATTAATCTAAACAAATAGCTAGAAAATATATATTTTTAAAAAGTAGCTTAAAAGTACACATATATTTAATTATAAATATAATATAAATATTTTTTATTAATATTTTTTATATATATTCATATGCATAGATACAATTTTAAGTACATCTGTATTTTATTCTAGCTATTTGTTTATTAATTGATTAATTAACAAAAGAAAATCATTAAACATGCTTAAATAAGCTAATAACGGTGTAAATCTTTTAAGCCTTTTATATATATATAAAAATATTCTGAAAACAAGCAATAAAAACGCGACTTTAAAAGTATTTCAGGGTAAACTTAAATGGTTACATGCTCCCTACGTAGTGCACTACAGAGGCTCTAAATATAGCGGCGCATGAACCCGAACAAAGCAAAATGTACAATCTACTGTGCCAGTCCCGTTACAAAAACAGGTCTGTACAACTTCCGAATGAATGTTTAATGCGTTGTTTTGGCTGTAAAAGTGCGATTTCATCAAAAGTCACGTAGTCCACTAAATAGGGGGTTAAAGGCCTTCTGAGACGCGCCCACGGAACACAAAGCGGGCGCTGATTGGTTCATCGTAAACGTGAACCAAAACGCTGACAGTCACGGGGTGCATCACAAAGTCATGTGACTGGAAAGATGCCTGCTGGGGTCAGCGCTTCTACTCTGTCCGCTGTTTATTTATTTTATATATTTCTCATTCTCTCCGGTGTCTACGTCTATTCTCAGCAGAGCGAGCCGCAGGTAGGGCTGCGCGCGCCGGCGCGCTGATTAAACTACTGATTGATGTGAATGTTTAGTGTATAAAAGCGGAGAGTTGTGTGTAAATAGAGAGCAGTGAGTGTCACAGCGTTGTGCAGTGGAGCTGTGCTGTTCTGATGGAGCAGTTTCTATGTGTGGAGTAAATATGTGGAGCTCTGGACTGCAGTAGAAGCTGCTGTTCTGACTGTGTCTGTGTTTCTGCAGTTTTGTCGGTTGTGTGATGGAGTGGTGCAGAGCGGCAGTGCTGTGTGGAGCGCGTGCCTCTCAGCAGGCCGAATAGAAGGGCGATGCTGCATTAGGAACAGCAGCAGCAGCAGCAGCGCTGATGATAATGGTGATGATGAGGACAGCATTTTCGGGTAGGCAGAGATTACAGTACAACAGCTCGTGTCAGCGAGGCTGACCTTTCCTGGGGGTTGTTTTATGTAGTTAATGACAATTTTAGGGTTTTATTTTAGAACTAATTTAAAGATTACCCCCTTCAGTCCTTGCGACCCTCACAATGGACATCACAGTTTATAACATTTTTTGTTGCACATAACACTAATTCAGACATACTGCTAATTTGCATAGATCATGAACCAGCCAATAAAATGTTAAAGTAAAAGGTAATTTTTACTAAATCTATGTGATGTAGAACCCTTTTTTTATCACAACACCAATGCAGCGGACATAAAAAAAAAAGTAATTCATATTTTAGTTTATGTAGTTTATTTTATACTATTACATTCTTCTTTTGTGTTCATCACAGGCAGAAAATAGCATTCTTATATGTTTTCATCACGGGATCATAATTCAGGGCTGAAAGGGTTAAAGGATGAGCCTCCAGACAGCAAAGAACATTGAATAAACCATAATTTTTTGGTTGCTTTCTGACTTTGAGTCGACGTACATTAATGATTTTAGGCAGAACGTGATCCCCTCATAAAATAATAATAATAACAACAACAACAGCAACAACAAGAATTACACTGCACCAAGTATATCCAGAAAGCAAAAGGATGTTGAATCAACATCAATGTTTCCATCTCTAATGCATTAAAAAAATGTTGATCTTCTACGTCATAATAAAAAATCAGAATCTATTTATTGTCATTGTTTGAAAAAAAACTACAAAATATAATTTAGCAGCTTGATAGCAGAAATTAAACAGACAAGAAATCAATATAAATAGCGATAGCAATATAAAGTGCAATATGCAGGTACAGCTTACACTAGGGAGCAACAGATTAAAGATGCGGAAATGCTGATGTGGATGTGGAAAACTGTTTTTGACTTTTATTATTTAACACTGCCTAATATATATTGGGTAATGTTTCAAAATCTGACATTAAAACAATGTCGACATCAGAATTGATCTTTTGTGCACAATGATTTACCGCTGATTTAACAATAATTCAACGTTATTGTTTTTTACATATGGTTTGTATTAATGAATTAATTCACAGTGGTGCTTGAAAGTTTGTGAACCCTTTACTTTTAGGACTTGTGAAAAACTGATGATGATTTAGGTCATATTTATTCAGAAATATAGAAAGTTCTAAGGGGTTTCAAGCAGCACTAAACTTTCAAGCACCACTGTACTTACATTAAATATGTATATATAGTGTCTGGATTCTTTTTCTGTAGCTGTAGTCACTGTGGTATTGCAGTGTAAAAAGGGACATTTAAATAATAATTATTTATATTATTAATAATATTTGTGTAAGCTACCTTTCACCTATAAGCACTGTGAGTTTAGAAGAGCTCAGCCCAACCATTCATCACCTTTAAATAAAAGTGAATTTAATGTCAAAGTTTTAACATTAACCAATTAATATTAGGTAATGTTAAATAAAGGTTGTTTTAAGGTTGTTATTTCATCATCAGCCTTAAAAGATGTAATGCAACCAAAAAAGTAACATTTATTCAATGTTCTTTCCTATCAGGGTAAGCTATAAAAATAAAATAGAAGCGAGATATTTATATTTAAAAGTAAAGTTTAATACAAACAATATATATAAAAAATAATACGGCTGAATCAATGTTGAATCAATCTAAAATCGATATGCACAAATAAATCAATTATGAACTTAAAGATCAACATTGTTTTTATTGCATTTGAGGTGGAAAAATAAACGTTGAATCAGGGTATTTTTAATGCCTGGGCACCCTCTTGTTGCAGTGAGGTGAGTGTGTCATGTCAGAAGAAGCTAATAATATAGATTCAAATAAGAGACATTAATAATCTGTACATATAATAAATGTAAACTGCTAAATAGCATCTTGTTAAAAAAGATTAAGCCCCGCCTATCCACACTGACATTACAAAAAGTGGTTTTATACAGATTTTTTTTTTTTTGAAGAGGGGATCTTTAATTTTATATAAATATTTATTTGGAGTGTGATGTAAAATACAAAACACCTATAAGAACAGACAGCTTATAAATGTTATTCCTGTTGTACTTTCAGGTTGGATTTCTCAAACTGTTCTCTGAGTCGTTTGGATGACCTCAGTGAGGCATCAGCAGCATTTATAATGTGAGTAATAATAAAGTCACTAAGGCCACTGAAGGAAACGTCTAGACAATTAATGACATGTTTAAGCTTTGTACATGTTTAATAATATATATTATAAAATGTGACATTCAAATGTTATACCTATTGGCTAATCTTAGTCATGTTCTTTTTTTTTCAGCGATCTTTCCAACAACCCTCTTTCCAATCTGAGTGATTTTGTATTTCAGGGATTTAATCAGTTGGGTCATCTGTAAGTAACACAAATATGTAACAAAACTTCAGATTCAGGCTTTTTCCTTAATTGTCAATCTGTCTAATCTTACATTGCATAACTTTTCTTTCAGTATAATGCCCATAAAGCTGGAGTGTCCAGGAGGCAACACATCATGGGATAAAGTGGAGGTTAAAGGGAATACTCGGCTCTGTGAAGGACAGAAGAATGCCTGCAATCAGACAGGAATGTGTAAGTCATCCGAGCTTGTAATATTTCTATCGTTTCTTCTTGTGATTTTTGTGAAACACTCTGCTTACCTTTGTTTCTGTAGCTTGGGACTGTCCTGAGAACTCTCTCTGCATGCCTTACGGACCAGGATTCTTTGAGTGTACCTGTGCTCAGAACTTTCATGGGTATAAATGCCTGAGAGAGGTAGGAATTCTCAAAGCTTTCATTTAAAACTAGCATGTGCTGTGCGGTATTCAGCAGTGCAGTATTGTAAGTCTAAGGTGTAAATCGTAATAAAATCATGTAGTCTGATCCGGGCATTAAGGGTGCAACAGCAGTTACTGAGGCTGTGCATGATTTAATGAACAAACAAAATCAAACAAGAAGGTAGAGAATAGCTAACATTAACTAATGATAGCTAACATATAATTGAGGAATTAAGGTGTGGACCGTAATAAATAATTGTTGATGTTGCTGAACTTTACTGCTCCTTCGCATCACAACAGACTGGCAGGGTCACCTACAGGCTTGTATATTCCTTGGGAGTTCTTTTGGCCACACCACGCCTCTTTACGTAATTACGTTACACGTACAGACTCTAAAAGAGGATCCGGCTCAGTTTTACTGAACACGAGCAGCTGGTGGAGCAATGGAGACTTCAGAAGAGGAAACTCAGGGCTCATTCACTCATAGTAATAACAAAGAAACGAAGAAGTGAAGTTTCTCTCTCTCTCTCTCTCTCATATTAATCCGCTCTGAAAGGAGACCGCATCACACCCGCCTGGTTTAAAATGCTTCTTTCGCTATTACTCATTCTCACCAGAGAGGGCCCTCAGATTTAAAGTTTTAATAAAAAATGTAGTAAAGTGGAAGTAGGAGAAAAAAAATACTCCAGTAGATACAGGTACAGCATTTTAGTATCTAAGTACAGTAATGAAGTAGGTCTACTTCGTTACTATACATCTGTGTCTACAGAGCACTGCTAGTCTCCTTGTAATGAAGCAGAGTTCATTTAATATTTTATTATTTTGAGGACATATCGGGATGTTAAAGGGTTGTCCGTTTCTTAGAGGAAGGATTTCAACCACTTACTTCTTGTTACTTTATTTCCAGGAGAAAGGTTACACTTAAAAATCAGGGGTAGGTGTACAAATCAGGAACGGGATTGGTAATCTAAACTGAATTATCAAGTGTATATTGTAATGTAATGTTTTATTCATCAGTGTTCTCACTGTAGAGATTTTTGCAGCACAGCTGTGACTGGGCATGTTGAGAAGTTTTGGTGTTTTTTTTTTTTTTTTTCTACTTTTTATTAAGGTAGCAGTGACTGTATTGATTTAGTGCCAATATGACCAGTGTTTGCTTTCTTTGCTGAATTGCAGGGCCAGTTTCCCATGATGGAGGTCATGGCAATATTGGGTGGATCCACAGTTGTCATTTCGGCATTATTATGGGTAACCCAAAGAAGAAAAGCCAAAGGCATCTGAATTCTGGCTTCTTGACTGTCAAAACGATGGTAGAGAACACTGTACAAAACACAAACTGACAGAAAACTGACTGCATTGAATGACAAGTTTACCATTTTAAACATACTTTTTTTATTTATTTATTTTTTTTGTATTATTTGAAACGGTACTTCTGAAGATTTTTTTTTAATAAAAAGCAGTTTTTTTACTGAGCAATGAATTATGCTGGGAAGTGCAATAGTATTTTTTTTTAAGCCGTCCCAGAAATAAATGTTACAACTGACAATTTACAATTGGCCTTTCAAAGCTGTATGTTGATTAATCTACACTGAAAATAAGCTATATTCTGATTGTGGGTTTATACTGAACACTTAATCAGTGTAGCCTCTGCAGTATTGGCCAGGGGTTTGACTGCACATATCTATATATATTTAGTTTTGCACACAATTACCGTATTTGTTCAATTATTATTTGTTTGCACATGCATACACTTATATTGTACTTGTTTTCTAAAATGTACATATATAATATATAATGTGTATAAATAAACATGTATAAACTATAATATGTTTACAGTTCAGGGAGAGTCATTTGATGACCAGTGTTTAAGTACTATCTCAAATTTAGCATCAGACTGTTGGTTATATAGTAGACATAGTAAAGATTTAAAAAGTAAAAATGCATTAAAAGACTAATAATCATGTATGCAGTGTGGTAAGCAACTACCTTTAAGTATTGGTCCTCATTGGTGGTAGCTGTTTACTACGTCCATTTCAAAATGAACTAATCTAAAATCATGTATAAAAGTATTTTGAAATAAATGATACCAAGAATGAGTCTTTTGTTATTTTATCCTACAATTTTTCAAATCAACAAAGTTTGGAGGTTTCTCTTGTTAAATTTGCTTTAAGAAAATGTCCAGAAATATATGGATGCACTGAACACACACAAAAGCCTAACATTCTTTGTTTTTTGTTTCTTCTGAAATCATGTTTTGGAACATAGCTGTAATTAATTAGATTGTATTCAGCCGCAAGTGCATGAGTAAGCTGCACATACTGATACTAGATGACTCCTCAATATGGGTGCTATCACTTCAGGCAGTATTCCACAGTTCAAGGCTGAGGGTCTTTTACCTCTCCCTTTTCAGTAGCTAAAAAGCTTCAGTCTATTCTTTCCAATTTAACCATTTTCAGGATTACATAAAACTTTACTTTATCAGAACAGTGCGATCTAAAGACAGGAAATAACATTTAAACAACACACAAGCCACTGTGTACCAGGAATCTTTACATGAATACAAATAATTAAATTAAATATAGCCGCAAGCGGCGGGTTCAAGCACCAACTGGCACAATGGTGCCTACTAGAGCATAGAATGGTGATGTGTAAAAAGGTCTAATATGATTGGAGACACTCCATCACATTTAGATATTATCAAAAGTTTTTCACCTGTTATTAATGTTGAGCAGAGGCCTTTCAACATGATCAGTGCTTAAATTCACATACAAATCTATTGAAGTTTGTAGGATATTCATCAAGTGAGTTAGAACTAGTCAAAAGGTGTCTACGTGTTATGGGTATTGATCAGGTGGCTTCAACCAGAATGTTCACAAAGTGGTATTCAGATTGACCTTTTGACCTTTGCAAAACAAGCTGAAATGTTTGACCAAACAAGTTTAACTTAACACAAAGGAGTGCATTGTCTGATATGACGTGTAATTACAGTTATTCTAAATCTAGTTCTGAATTAAATGGCGCTTCATCGAGCACCAACTGGCACAATGGTGCCTACTAGAGCATAGGATTGGAGACACTGTCACATTTAGAAATTATCAAAAGTCTTTCACCTGTTATTAATGTTGAGAAGAGGCACAAAGGAGTGAATGTTCTGACATGACATGTAATTACAAAGTTATTCTTAATCTAGTTCTGTATTAAATGGCGCTTCATCAGAGTGATATTGTACAGAGGTCTTTAACATTGTGAGATTACAGCAAATACTGCAGAGTTACAGCAATTTAGGTTAGAAATTCCAAGGACGCACAGATTGCTTGATGCCTGGAGAGTATTGTATGTGAAATTTTCACAAATGTTTTTAATGAACATTTACCTAGAGACTCTACAGTGTGCAGCAAGACTGAAATGGAGGTGATAGGCCAAATATCCAGAGAGTAGTTTCAATATAGCTATTTTCAAACAATTAGCAATTATGAATGAACAAAGCACTTTTTAAACATAGTTGTATTGAGAAATTTGTCAGAGCCACTGTACTAAATATGGCAAAAACAATTAGATGTCAAAATAGTACAGTATGAATGACACATACTAGATTTTTTGGAACAGCGCCCCCCAGTGGTCGGATTGTTTCAGCACTTTGCAGGTCACTACAGTGTCTTCACCTGAACATAACTGCCAAGTGTCATCCAGATTGGGCAACATTCAGCCTGCCAAAATGTCTGCTGAATGCTGATTGGCTGATGTTGTTCAGCCATGTTGATTGCTTAAGTTGCCCTTTGAACATCCTTTAGAGGCTGTATGATAGATTCTACATGCAAAGTTTCAGCTTGCTAGGTTGCACGGTTGCTGAGAAACAGTGCTCCAAATTTACCTCTTGAAGTGAATGGGGCATATATCCGGAAGGACTAATTTGCATATGGCGGCCATATTGTTTACTTATTTCAACTTTTTCTTAATGAATATTGAAGCGCATGCTCTCACGAGTATTTTGATACCAAAATTCCTAGGACTAGCTCGCAAAAGTATGTTTTGCTTATTATGCAAATTAGCAAAAAATCTATATAGAAGGAAGTGCATGGTCCAAATTAGAAAGTTGTTGGTATTGACCCAAGGAATCCATCAGAAAAAGGAATTTTGAATGTAGGTCTTATGGTTTTTGAGTTATTAAGGAAAAAGGGAAAAGAGTTTCCTTGTTTATAGCGCCACCACTTGACCAATCGGTGCCATTTTTGTTGTACTCCGAGGTGCACTAATACTACATCTACCTACGAAGTGTCATGTCTCTACGACTTGCGGTTAAGGCTGTAGATATGCTTTTTCAGAGGAAAAAGAATAATAAGAAGAAGAAAAATCTGAGCAAAAACAATAGGGTTCTACGCACTTTCAGTGCTTGAACCCTAATAAAACAGTACCATGTTTCAAAATCAGTACAGTATTTCAAAATGTAATATATTCATAGCTCTGGACAAAAAGAGACCATTTAAAAATGATGAGTTTCTTTGATTTTACCAAATTGAAAACCTCTGGAATATAATCAAGGACGAAAGATGAATAAAGAGGAAGACAGATGATCCCAAGCCATCAAACCAAGCTGAACTGCTCAAATTTTTGCACCAGGTGTGGTATAAAATTATCCAAAAGCAGTGTGTAAGACTGGTGGAGGAGAACATGCCAAGATGCATGAAAACTGTTATTACAAGCTAGTGTTATTCCAACAAATGTTGATTTCTGAACTCTTAAAACTTTATAAATATGAACTTGTTTTATTTGCATTATTTGAGGTCTGAAAGGTCTGCATATTTCTTTCAGCCATTTCTCATTTTCTGCAAATAAATGCTCTAAATTACAATATTTTTATTTGGAATTGGGGAGAAATGTTGTCTGTAGTTTATAGAATAAAACAACAATGTTCATTTTACTCAAACAAAACTATAAATAGCAACATCAGAGAAACAGATTCAGAAACTGAAGTGGTCTCTTATTTTTTTTCCAGAGCTGTATATATGTTTTCTTATACCCCTAGTTAAAATGAGTTTTAATGTGTTTTTTTTTTTTTTTGCATGTGAAAAGTGATGTGGACATTTTTTTCCTTTACACTAGACAATGAACTTTTTAAAACAGATACAGATACTTTAAACAGATACCTAATAAAGAAAAGAAGACACAGAGAACTTTGATTAAAAGCATGTGCCATTTTAGATACAGGTTTATTTTATGCCAAAAGCCCACTGTGTTAAGGTTTGTGAATGCACAAATGCAAAGCAGAAGCCGCTTTCTTTACTGATCCACGTTCTTAACTCGTAGTACTACAGGCACAGAAGTACAGGGGATCATGCCTAACTCTGTGATCACCAGGTCAACAAAGTCTGGAGGTGTTACATCATACACCAAGTTCAGCAGGCCCAAGGACGTCTCGCTCTGCCAGTCCGCCAGATGTGTCTTTCCCTTCCGAGTCACAATCAGGTCGTCAGGGTCATCTGTGGGAAGAAGTATAAATTTAGTGTTCTCATACTCGAGACAGTAATTTAAACTGAAACTATTAACCTACAATCATACTTTAATTATTATAGCATAATTACCAAGTTCATTAGATACGAAGGAATCCGTCTGCACTCGTTCACAGAACTTGTAGGTCTCACAGCAGACCAGCACAGGCACATTATAGGCCTTTGCCACCAGGGCGATTTGAGACGTTCCCACACGGGACATCACGTATCCGTTGGCCAGAAGTGCATGAGCCCCAAGAAACACCTTGGATACCTGGGAATGGGGTACAATTATAACTGTTATGCACCACTTCTGTTATGCTCACTTAGCAACAGAAATTTGTTATTAACCATTTAAACCAATAAAGTAAAATTGCTCAAGTTACCTCAGGCAGAACATAGGAGACGGCAGAAATGAGCACGTAAGTACATCGTATGCCCCGGTTCACCAAACGCCTCAGTGCTTCCCTGCCCTCCAGCCTGGGCCGACTGTCCACCACAATGACTCTGAACTTCCTCTGCTTCTCAAAGGCCTCACACAGGATGTGATTGACAAGTGAAGAGCTGAAAAACAAACATCGATTAATCACATTCCCACATTTTTACCAGTTTCAACTGAACACTGTCAGCATTACAATACTTAATTTCTTTTGAAGTGATGATATGAAGTGATGATACACAATGAGTATACATCAACAGCGCAGACTACAAAAAGCATGTGAACCTCTGTGTGAAGTCAAAACTTCCTCTCGACAGTCAAGCATGGTGTAGGGAGCACCATGGTCAGACCTGGACCTGATCTTGCAATCAGTGAAAGGAACACAAAAGGTGTATCAAAAGTCTATGGTGCCTCATGTTCACATTTACGGTCAAATGTACTAAATGTGACTTAAACGTGAGAATGTGCGTTCCTCCACATCAGTTTCATTTCAGGTGTATGCACCTGTTTCTAATGTCTGTGACAGTTAGCGACACTTACTCACGCTACACTGAGTTTGCAAATCCTGTTTATGTAGCTTGCAATCAGCTACCAGAGCCCTGAGAGAGCACAATTGGCCTTGCCCTCTCTGGGTGGGTAGATGGCACTCTCTTTCCCCTCATCACTCCAAAGGGTGATGTTGATTAGCACAAGGCGTCTGTGAGCTGATGTCTCAAAACAGAGTTGCTGTGCTTTCACTCCCTCACACTGTGATGCTGCTCGGCAATGCTGCATCAGCAAGAGCAGGGATGTGCTAGTCTTTACTCTTTTGGTGTTTGGGCATCGCTAATGATAGGGGAAGTCTTAATGAGTGGGTTGGGTAATTTGGCCATGTAAATTGGGAGAAAATGTGATAAAAGTAAAAAAGAAAGAAAATGGTGGAATTCGTTGACAGCGCATTTTCTGTGGCCATTATAATTTTGTTTGGGCCAGATTTCCAAGAGTTTTCTCTCTGTGCTAACTTAAGTCCAGTTTTGGAGAGTGAGTCACACAGAGGCACGCCTTGCCCTTGCGGGAGGTGGTGAAGCCACCAGCTGCCCAAGAGCCAGGACCAGTTAATGCACAGCCTAACCCAGTGGCCATACAAACATGGAAACGCATTATAGTTACAATATAAAATTTTTAAATTCAATTGTTTTAATGACTTGCTGTTTTAATCTTTTCCTGTAACTGCAGAAGAGCACACATCATGAATTTCATGAATGTCTTAGTACATGAGGCCCCAGCTACTCTGGATGTAGAGACAGTGGGTGATGCAAAAAAGACAATTACCCAAAGCAAAAAATCAACAAAAAATATTTTTAAAACTTTTTTTTTGTGATTTGGAGTCCTGACCTAAACCCTACTGAGATTCTGTGGCATGACCAGTTAGAGGAGTTTGTAAACAAGGCATCCCAGAAATATCACAGAATGCATTTTAAAAGGTGAATGGTCCAAAACAGCTTTAACATATACAGGTGTTTCAAGGGTTTACTTTTTCCTTCTAGCATTTACTCTGGATGTTTACTCAGTGTGCTCTATAAATGACATCAACAATACAATGTTTGCGTTATTAGTATAGTTTAGATATGTGTTAGTCCATAACTGTGACTTTTATAATTATTAGTCCACAATTTACTAGTAATTAATGCAGAAATCCAGGGTTCAAATGGTTCATTTACTTTTTTTGCAATAGTACCTACTATCATGAACATAGATGTGTTAATGCAAAAAGAAAGATTCTGTTTTCTTACCATCCGTACACTAGAATGACGTCTCCATCACTAATCTTATCAATTGCATATTTAGAGATGCCTTTCGCGGCTAATGTGATCTTCTCATTTACATAGCTGTCAACACACGATAACAGTTTCTTCTTGGCCTGTGGACAAAAGGGAAAACATTAGGAGAAAGAACCTGAAATAAAACTATAAACAAAACACGTTGCATGGTTTTGTTCATATTTTATAATTACATAAATTTTAGTCAGACAATTAACATTAAATGAATTCTTTGAGCAAAACCGTGTTCTGTAGGGATCCTCATTTCAGAAAACCTACATCATCCCTTCACATTTAGCTGTTACTCCATGTACATTAATGATAATCCTCACCTCCTCTTCTTTACACTGACTGGGTATATTGGATATCTCCTTCTTTATGTACTTGATTGCATTACCCATGCTTGCAGAGAGAGGGCGACACTGATTGAGAAAACTGCAACGGAAAATATGAAAAACAGCTTTCTTTAAAATGCTACTTCAATTCACAAGTGACAAAATGCAGTTGTACAGTACTAAAAACTACTTCTAAACATGTACTGGGTATGCTAATATTGAGAAACAAAACTCCAACCTTATGTAGGGCTTCAGTTTATTCACTAGGTCCCTGGCCAGCTCCTCATTAGGAGGAGTGCTGTAGTCTTGAATCACCTGCAACAACACAATTCCATAATTAATATTATAGGTCTAGATAGAGAACAATAATAAATCATAAAATAAAGTGATTTTAAGTGATCAATTTATTTATTTATTTATTTTACATACTTATTGTATTTTTCTCACTATAAGGGGCACTTAAAATCCCCCTTTTCCCAAAAAATCGTCAGTCCACCTTATAATCAGCGCGTCTTATGTATGAATTTTATTAATCAGGTATTAAGGAGCAATAAAGCCACTCCACTGAAGTACAGCATTATATAGGGGTTTCAGTTTGGTTCTCCAGCACTGGCGCTGGGGTAGTATTAGCATTAGCCGCTAACCGCTATTTCCCAATTCAGAGGTAAGTATTATCCTGCACCAAACCCCAGTTAGCACTGGTGGAGAGAAATCTGTGTAGATTAACATCCAGTGCTTGTTTGACTTTAAAGAAAGTTGAGGTTACTGTTTAAAAAAGTGAAGCGCTTTACTCGCCCAAATAAACTGTTTTCACAAGAGAAATCTGTGTAGATAATCATCCAGCGTTTGTTTGATTTTAAAAGAAAGTCTTTTTTTATTACAGTTTAGTTTACTTAGCTTTAGTTAACTTAGTTAGCTACCCCCCACCACCACCAAGCAGCGAGACCTGCTGGATTAGAAGTTCCTTATAGTGTCTCTTAAAATGCACCTTATATCCCAGTTCGCCTTATGTATGAAAATAAACAAGAAAATAGACATTTATTGATAGTGCGCCTTCTAATATGGTGCTCCTTATAGTTCGAAAAATACGGCATATTGCGATAGCAATGATACTATAGCTGCTTCAAGCATAAACCCTCCAATATTCTGCATGTGAGGCTGTGGTGGTAATACAATTATGTTTAAAATGCTACACATTCACCACATGAACAATAATAACTTATGCATTATAACTAAGCATGAGTCAATCAGTATAATCATTTTAATTAGCAAGAAGAAAAAAGTGATGAAAGTGATTTACCTGCTTAAAGGCATGCAGCAGGGCCACAGAACGAGCATTGGAACCAGCTACGATACCCTGTGAGTACTGCAGACCCAACCGCACAATGGAGGGGTGGATAACTGTGGCAGGAATGCTAAACATGACACAGCTAATTACTCGACAGCAGATGCAGCAGAAAATGTAAAATTTACATTACAGAATTCTGAAAGCTTTTTACTGTAGTATATATGAGGTATCTTTTAGAGATCCCCCATCACTGGATATGGCACCAGACATGCCAGTATTAATTTATTGTAATGTTTTTGTACAGTACCTGATCTGCTGGGTGAGGGGGGCTTTGCGGCTGTACTGGTGTAGGTGCGAGAACAGGCTGACTTTGTAGCCATAGTCTGACCTCAGTGGGATCTGAAAAATAAGACAAAAGCAGTGACAGTGGCTGCAGTGGGATAATGTCTGTGACTGCCCCTGTCTCTGCGCGAGGGTCTTCAGGGTCAGCGCTGACGCTACAACAGAACAATAGATTTACTGTCTAAATGAGATGCTGGTAAGAGATAAGATAAATGTTCACTGGCCACAATGAGACATTTACAAGATGAAATGGATGGAGCCCACTAGACACATAATTAAAACAAAAACACCAACATCTGTTACATAACAGAAAAACAAAACAGATCCCAACTAAGCTACAGAAGACCAAAAACACACAATATACACTTCACACAAATAACCCCATCTGTCTCTGCATGAGAACAGGAAAGAAAATACACATCAAACAAGATAAAACACTGCACACACAGTGTGGACCCAGACCTTGACTCGAGATACATTTAAACTGGTTCCTTGCCCTGACTTCTGAAAAAAATAGGAAGTAAAGCATCTGAAGTAAGTGTGCTGAAATAGCTTCAGGAGAATTTGGGATAGTAAAAGTGGGGCAGCAATAAACAGGGAAAACACAAGAGAAGTAAATATCACTCGTTAAATGAATAGTAAAAAAAATACATGCATGTCAATCTTTCTAACCTGTTGTCTTTCCAGCTTCTTGGCAAGTTTTCTCACCACAGCTGGATCGTCCACTTGGATATGCTCCGGTAATCGTTTTACCGCTGAGAGAAGATTAAAAAGAAAACAAAAAGCCATTACAATGTATTCAGACACCTCAGGCACCATGATACTCTCTCCACCATGCTTAAAGGTTCTTAACACTTCTGTCCATAAAACATTTTTCCCAAAAGCTTGGTGAAACATCCAAGCAGTTTTGGACAAACCATTTAACAAACATCATATTTAATTTGTAGTTAATGCAGATTCCAGGTCATTTCAAACATTAAGTTGGAGACAGTGTTATGGCCATATTGCTGAATTTCATTGATGGCAATACCTCAAGTATGATCGGCTCCAATATTGAGGGTGTCCTTCCTCTAAAATCTACTTTTACAGTTAAGATAGGTAAGTGGTTTTTTAGAATAGTTCTATTTACACTAGCTAAAATTAAAAATGGATTTTTACTTTCTTGACCCACCAACATGTGTTTACATAAGTTTACATAGGATCTCGGGTGAATTTTGCATTTTACAGAGACTCTAAGACTAGGTCAGTGGCTGAACTGCACTTAGCAGGGCATTACACATGTTGTTAAGTAACTTATGACATTGCAAAGACTGTTAAATCTCTTTATTTTAAAACGTTTATAATTGTTGTCCGTCTCAACACCTCGCAGTGCTGTTCATCAGAGGTGATGTTTGCATGTATTCATGAGCAAGAACCGAAATCCTATTGTTTCCCCACCCCCGCCAGACTAAAGCAGCATTATACCGGCATTCATTCATACTAGAGGCCACAACTACACATTTTAAAATAAAAAAAAAATTATGGAATGACACTTTAAGTAAAATTTTAAAGCCTTAATAAGCTTAATTCCTCTACCATCAGAGCACCATAATTAATAAGTGTGAAAAAAATGTTTTTACCCTCTCGAATGTCTTGTGCTACTGATGTTTTCAGAAGTTTAATGGATTGAGATCCTAAAATAGGTGATTCCATCTTTATTATATACTGTTTAAGAACATGTAAGCACTCTGTTCTTAAAACAGTCCTGACATAAACTGAAATTATATTATACTTGTAATAGAAAAGGTTTATTTTACCTGGCTGGAGCTCACTCGGCGGAGCTTTCGACTTGCTGGAGGGGGCTTGTGAACCTGGCTCTTTCTTGGCCTGTTTTGATGCCCGTTCCGCTTCTTGGCGTGCTCGCCTCTCAGCCTTCAACTCTGCTTTGCTCTTAGCTGACTTGTCTGTAGGTGCAGTGGACTCACTGACCGGCACAGACACTGCAGATGGGGCTACCAGACACAAGACAATCAGAACAGAACAGTTTATCTATATGCAAAATAGTAAAATCTGTACAAAAAAGCAATAAAGCAATGTAAAACAAAGATGGCATAGGACATGTACAAGAAATATCAGGTCATGAAAATAACATGGCAAACAACGACCACAAGACAATTAGAGGAAACAGTTAGGACATTAGAATACAGTGAGTAAATAACACAAAAATAAGCTGACATAAAGTAGACAAATCCACTTACTCAAGATATAACTCCTACTGACAGGTATGATTAATTCTTAACATCAACCAAACATCATACAAAAAACCCTGACAAAAGCATGATTAATTCAGTAAGAGACTAACTCAGACTTGTTATCTGTCCTACCTTTCTGTGCTGCATTTTGCGTAACTGGTTGAGAGGAAGCTGGAGGATTTGCTGTTTTTTCTTTAACAGGCGCTTTTTCCGTTGGACCCTTGTCATCTTTCTTGCCCTTTTTCTGTTGTTTCTTCTCTTTCCTCAGACGTAGTTTTTCTTCTTTTGTCAGCTCCTTACCTTCATTCTATATATGAAAAAAAAAAGTCAGCAGAAATTCAACTGCAGGGGCTACAAGGGCTAGGTAGTGGACTGATTAAGGCAGTATACCATAATACTTCCACATGCACGCACGGGCGCACACACACTATTCTTTTCTCAGGGTTTATACACTTTTTAACCAATACATTTCCATGATATTCCATGACTTTTCCATGCTTTCAAGGCAATTTTCATGACCTGAATTTTCCCCACTGTTGGACTAATACCAGTTTCGTTATCTTATCTTCATAATATTGGGAATTGACTGTATGTCTTAATAATAATAATAATATTGTATACTATGGAACGCTCATATATAATTAGGAAAAACAACATTTTTCATAAATTCTTTTCTGCTTGGTTAAAATTTACAAGATTGTATCCTTTGGTACAATATTATAAGAGGAAAGCTGTCTGTTTAAAGCATACAACATGAAGACGTTAACTACCCAAGCCATCCTCTAATACTGTAACACATTTAACAAATATCTTAGCTGTGATCACTAATATAAGCCAGCACATTAGCACAGGAGCACACACTCTCATTCATGATTAACACACCATTATCTCAGAACATATCAAACCCCTAACTTTCTTATAATAATACTGGCAGAAATATGATGTTTACCTCAGTTAGCTTCTCTGACTCACCTTTGCTTTCTGAATTTCAGCAAGAGACTTCTCATCTCCTTCATCTGTGATAGAATAACAGGCTTTATTATACTTAACAAAGAATGGCTACAATGTAATTTGTCTCTCATTCTTAGCCAAAAAACTGCAAAACAGCTGGGTAATCTGACACTACTGGACTGTACTTTTTCAGAGTATGTATAATAATAATAATGTACAGTTTCAATGTTTTATGGCCATTTTCTTCATAAGCATAAAACAAATCGCTAGTAGTTGGTCTCAGTAGCTAACACTAGCTAACAGGGTTTGTTAATTAATTAACTATTCTGGTCCACCTTAAATGGTGCAACCGACGGCAGAGGCTGCAGCATTTAAGGTGGAGCGAAAGTTAACTGGTAAATCAGCAGCTAGGCTGACATTCAGCCCTCCGCTGCTATATATCTGTATCATGTTCACACAATACGAAAATATAAATGAACTCGCTCACTAAATTTACCTGATTCAATTTTGGTATTAACATTCAGAAATTAGCCTGGGCTCTTATGGGTTAAACAACAGTTAACTAACCTAGATAGGTTACGTTAGCTTATCTAGCATCTTTGCGGTCAACTTGAACCCATTCAGTGTTTAAAGTGTCTGGAAAAATGGTCGACAATAGTTTTGTAATTTATATTTATTGCCTTTTCTCAATTTGATGAAGACAGTAGGTAAAAAATAAAATGTTTCTAATGTTTCAACTTTAATGTCTGTTTAATTAAAGCACATATTTGTGTGGTAATAATGTTGTGGTCACTATGACTATTCAGTTTTAAAATCTTTCTCTAAACGTCCCTTCGCTTTAGGCCTTACATACACAACAAAATACGTATAATATTTATATAATAGTAACTTAACACTTAGCTATAATAATTCCAGAACCAGTGGACCACAGAACATGGTGGCAATTATAATAATTTCTGGAGATTTAAGTTGTTGGGATTATATTGACCTAGAGAAGAAAGGGTGTTGGTACATTTTAGAAAACAGCAGGAGGGTTTACCTGTCAGGAGTTAGCTAACGTAAGATGTGTGTAAGCCAGGTCCAGAAAGTAAAAATCCTATCCAGGGTTTTGTACCAACTGTAGCACAGCCGCCCCGGCAGTTGGAACAAACCCCTGTATTGGATTTCTACTTTCTGGACCTGGGTTTACCCACCTCTACTAACGTTAGCTATATGAGGCTTAGCTAACCTAGCAACCTTGCTAGCTATTATTTTCACAACAGCTGTGGCTACAGTCAACAAACTGCCCCAGATAGTTAACCCCTGACAGCTCCCCGCTGCTGTTTGTGAGTCCAGAGCTGAGCGCTTTCTGATGCAACTTCGTACAGAACTAGCGACACCAGCAGCAGCTCGCTGTGTCTGTACAGATAACTACTGACATTAGCTCCACTCTTCTCCCGCCCGGTTTACTGAACCACAGCAGTACTGACTGACTGACCGCCCCCCGCTCACCTCCCTCAGCTCCTCACACAGCCCGCTGCGCCCCTTTACCTGCAGCGTGGTTGATGATGGCTGTCTGTTTAGAGCGCTCGTTTCCCTCTGAATCTGCCATGTTTCCACTTGCTGGACATCACGTTGAGGGTTCAGAAGAGATGTGCTCAGGAGAAGCACCGCCCCTGCCGGCGGGAATAGGACACTGCACCTCACCCGCTGTACTCACAACAGTGTGCTCACACTTACTCACTAGTACTTCAGATTTCAATGCTGTAATGTTTGAAAAAAGCATAAACTCAGTAGTATTTTATTATTTAAAAATGTCCTGCACTGTAGATTAATACTAAAGTCACCCAAACAATAAAGGAAAACATCTGGATCTATTTAGTAAATAAAAAAATGTTTAAATAAACCAGAATATTCAAGATGCAAAAATTTTATTGTCGCGTCACAGAGTACAGGTGCTGGTTCCCACTATTGTGCAGAGAACAATATTTACAACAAGTATAATAGTGAAATAAAACTGGATATACAGATAACTTTACAGCATACAATACACATAATAACTTACACTGTAGACCAGAGACTGTAAAAAAAGATGGACGTCGTGTCTCCGTTCCCATTCATTCAATGAAAATGAAGCCAAAATCTTCCGCCATGTTGGCGATCCTGAAACCCGAGTCTGCGCAGTAGAGACCAGAGGAGGGAGAAACACTGTGCAGAGACAGCCTACTCATTTGAATAACCCCGCCCCTGAGGGCTGCCTCGTGGTCACAGACTGCAGAGCGGGGCGGAACAGAGCTGAGCTGACGGTCTGTTACTGGTCCCTCCCATAACCAGCCCTTTTACAATAACCACACCTTTTTTGAATAGAGCTGAATAACGTTTTAAAAACGTGTTCTGTGGGGATATAACAATTTGACAATATAAGCAGAGGTTACACTAGCTGTTGCATTTAGATAAAGGAGGTAGAATTACAGTATATTAAAAAAACGTGATTGAAAGTTGTCTGTTTTGCCATTTAAACCTATGGGAATGGGTGGGGTTATACAGCTTTCTGAAACCGAACAGCAGGGGGCGCCCGACCTGTGGTGGCTTCACTTTTGAGGGACGATGCTCTGTCCAGATATACACAGTCTATGCTATAGACATATTGACAAATGGTATTGCACATAAATACTTTAATGTTTTATATTTTATATATATCAAAGTAGACACCTTTTTCTTATATGACAGCTTTGCAAACCTTGGCTGTATTTTATCAGTCAGCTTTATGAGGTAGAGTCACCTGAAATGGCTTTTCTTTAGCTGTGGTTTATCAGGAGTTACTTCAGTTGTGTTGTGAAAACGTACAGTTGATATACAGTGAATTGCTCTATTTAGGTAATGTTGTTATCTATATTACTTTAAAATTAAACATTTCAAGAACTTTAAAACTTTAAAATCAGGCCAGCACCAGGAAATGAAGAGCAAGAGTTATCATCTCTGTTGCACAGGATAGGTTTATCAGAGTTATTAGCCTCAGAAACTACAAGTTATGAGCACCCCAAATAAAAGCCACCTAAACGCTTCACAGAGTATTTTGATTTGTTTAACCATTTTAACCCTTTCAGAACTGAATTATCTCCAGTGATGGAAAAAAGTATGTAAGACTGCCGTTTTCTGTCTTCAGAAAAGAAGACTCTAATATTCTTCTATAAAATCTATATAGCAAATAAATCCAACTAACTAAAATATTAAAAGGATTTTAATTGTTTCTATTGCATTGGAAGCGTGTGTAATATTTTATATTAAATATATATTATATATTATACATCTAATTTGATTAGTATTTAGGTTACTAATCTAATTGATAATAATTACTGGTTTGCATGTTACAAAGTAAGCATTTTAAAAGGTATTACATGTTATAATTGCACTTACAGGCACTTAATAGTTCCTATAGCATTGTGCCTATCAAGTGTACAAATCTATAAAAATATATAATACTGCTGTAATACTGCCTATTGTCTCATATTTTAATGTTCATGGCATTCTTTACATTTATTATGTAGTTACAGGTAGACATGCACAGCACTGCAAAGTAAAATAATCAATGTTTAAAACCTTTTTTCATGGGTAATATATATATGCAATACATCCAGATCAAATGCCAGCAGCTGACTGAGCTTATGGTAGTTTATATAATGAAATTAGTATTGTTTGCTTGTCAAATGTGACTACTATTACAAGATTTAATTAATAATATTAATTGATTTATATGGTCATAACTTGAATGCACAGATTGTTGTAGATGACTGTGCTCAAAGTAGACTACTGCTAGACTGTAGTTGTGTAATTGTATGGGCCTTACTTATAACTGACAAATATGAAAACAACAAAACATATGGATTGTTTGACAACCAATTACTTTCCTTTATGTTTTAAACATAAACATGCTCATATTGCTGCTAAATTTAAGTTTAATGTTCCATTTAAGTTTTTTTTTTACTTGTATTACTTTTATTATGAGTATTTTCATATATTTATTCACAGCTAACGAGGATTGTTTGATGTTGTTTTATATAAATCGGCAATAACATTGGACCTGAAGTATAGATGTAATATTATCAAGTAAAACAGTTTTTTAATCATGTCACATTGCCTGATGAACTAGATTTTGTTGGACAAGGGGATCAAAATGAGATCAAATGTCACAGGGAAGTAGGTAATGAGCTAAATGCAGTATTTGTTTTTGTAACAATTTCATTTTCATTGTGTTCAAGTCTACAGTGTGAAAATTTACAACTCAAAAGATTTCCAAGATGGCATCATCATTTTTATTAGGCAATAATGTACACAGTACAATCATGTAGTCTTTAATATATTAATATGAATATGAAATATATTACATATTACTTAATAACAGTGCTACGTACTTAGTTACTTACCTTTCCAAAACATATTTTAAAAACATTATACATTAAAATACGTATTCTATATTTATAGCCACTAGAAGTGCTGAAATGGGCTGTTCTTGCTTAGCCGCCATTGCTGGCTGAATTCACAGCGCAGTAGCTGGTTGAAGGGGACCAAACCTCACAGAAACACCTGACTTGGTTCCATTTGACCAGCCACAGCAGGGTGTGTTTTTCATGGTATGAGATGAAATGAGGAAGTAGAAGTACAGAAGATAGGAGTGGAAATAAGGTAATATTGCTTGTGCTTCTTTCTGTTGACTCTTGACCCTTACCTGGTGAAAGAGAGAGAGAAAGAGAAAGAAGAAAATTCATTGGTTACTATATGATAAAATCAGGAACCCTTTTGACAAGAAATTCCTCTCTAAATCAGAACCGCAGCATTTCTGGCTGCACAGCATCTAAAACTCTATAACAGCAGTGTGTAGATCTCAGCTTCATGTGGAGGAAACCCATGTAAGGCCAGGAAGCCCTGAGAGGATCAGTATGGAGCGGGACAGCTGTGCTCTATCCGTCTGTGCTAGCTATCTCAGTGAGAGGGGATCAGGGTGTGGAAGCCCCGGGCGCGTGCCTATGGCCTTCCAGACCGCATAAACAACAGCATTAGCACCTCTCCCACTGCCCGCTGTATGAGGCCCATTACACCCAAATCAGCTTTACACCTATTGTTCCCACTGTACAACAATACAAGTAGATCTGCATATCCTCAATTAACAGGTATACATAGTTCTGAGTGTCAAAGATACTTATAAAATATGCTTAATGTGTCTATTATATATCACTAATACAAAATCCTTGTGTACTATCTCTTGTTTAGGCCTTGAAAAATAGCTTCTGAGCTTGGCGGCAAAGTCCCCCTGAAACCACACACTTCCTTACATTCCATAACTGGGTTATTCATATGGGGATATAAGGAAGCATGTCTTCACAGGGGGCAACAACTGGAATTCCATCGGAGCGTCACAGACAAAGTGTCCTTTCATTTGCCACTGAGTTAGCCTTATGCTTACCCCAAAGCAGTTCAGAAGACATTGGAGAAGTTGGAGAGTAATTCAAAAAAGTAAAGTTTGTAGGCCATTCACATAGTGTATCAAATAAGATAAACTTAAAAACTTAAACATAAAATTAAGTCATATAATGTTTAAATAGCCATATTTGTGCTAACAAAAAGTAGTCGTTTACCTGTAATGGATGTTGAAGTCTTTATATGTCTCTTCAGCACACTGTTCTCAGTCCATGGTTCTGGCAGAAGGAAGATAAGACCTAGAGAAAGGTATACCTTGGCTATTTCTCAGAATGAGAAGAAGAAGAAGAAGACTCTTTCTACTCCAAATCTGCTTCCATCAAGTTTGGCTAACAATGCTGCTTGGTCTAACCAACCTTCCACAATGAAGGTCTGGCCCCTGTGATGTTCTCAAACTGTACCTCTGCTGCCTTTAACCTCAACAAGGTGTGGACAGCAACCAACTGATAGATCCTACAGTAGATCAAAGGCAAGGAATGACACTTTACATGACAACTGGCCACTCACTCCTACCTCCTAACTGTTTTCCCTCAGTGCACCTTTTCTCGTGGAAGACTCCTCCCAAATGTACCATATCCTCCTCTCGCTGCCTGATTTGAAAGGCTGACAGGGCATTGACATCAAATCCTTAGGATAAAAGTGCTTTATAACTGCTTAGTTCGTTCCTTTTGGTTCCTCTGTACAGATCCCTATGTGCTGGTCAACAGGTATCTGGACAACTGACCTCTTTTACATGCTACACTAAAGTACACTCCAAAACTAAACTAGAGAATAAATTAAAACTATATATTCAAAAGCCAAACCAGTATCCCGGTCCTAGTTAATACCACACCATAAAAAAGAAACAACCTAAAAGACCAAGCCAAGTCTGTCCAACACCTCAATCTGCCAATAAATAAGTTATGGTCCTCTCCACACCTCTCTCTCTTTCACTCCATCTCCTGCTGAGTCCTGCCCCATCCTTCTCTCAGCCCAGCTTGTGGATTCTGCCCAGACATGGCCTCGTACTCCCGGCCTTTTCTATCTCTCCAGCTCCCTCACACCGACTCCCCCTCCCCTCTGCCACAGCGGCCTCCCACCTGTTGGTGTCCTTTAGAAGCCTGGGCCTCTCCTGTGCCTGCTGTCCAGCCCAATCAGGGCCGTGACAGGGAAGAGGGAGCCTGTGAAATCACACCTCTCAGCTGTTCACACTCGGCCAGAGACACCCTACACCCACCGCTCCCCTTTTTACGCTGAAAGAGAAAAAAAGAGAGAGATGGAGGTTATACGACAGGGCTGAGGAAACAACTGTGAGGAGTAAAAATTTTATTTTTATTAAATCTATATTTTTGTGTAGGCAAGTGCATACATTGTAGATTTATTAGTATCTCACTGTGACAAGCTACAGTTGCCAAACATTTGACTTTGCTTAGATTTTAATCATTATGCATTAGCATCAAGGCTAGAAAACCCATGCAAAGAGTTTTCACAACTGCAATACAAGGTGATAAAAATGTTGATAATGTTGAGATTAGTCTGAGCCTGCTATGGTAATTATTATGTCATGTTATTACACTTATCATACAATATATCCTTGCTGTCCAATGAAAAACATGTACAGTATCTCTAAAACTTTACAGGACAGAGATAAAAGAAAAAAAACTTCTTAACTTTCAATGGAAGGCAAAGTAAAAAGTAATTTTGGAGAGTTTTTATTCGTCCATTCCTCATGATATTTTGACCTAGTGTAAGGGACAGTTTGTGTGCTCAGATTATGTAATAAACTGAAAATGGACAAGCATATATATATACATAAGTTAATTGTTAAAAGAATTAAAACGTTATAAAAGTATGTAGTTGCATTTTTGTGTTGTTATAGTTTAGTTACAATCAGAGGCATAAACTTACATAAATATGAAATCACAGTGATATCACATTTATCGCAGTTATTTCTGGGACCATATATCGTCCAAAAATGCTTATTTTGACAGGCCTACATTAGTCTTTACATTACTATTAAGGATTGATTTCCCAGACAAGGATTAAGTCTAATCCCAAAATGCTTAATCCTTGTCCATAATGTTAAACTAATCTCAGCATTACCTTTCTAGTGATGTTCTAATAATAATTAATTGTTTACTGTATATTTAGCTCCTTCAGTACAGCACAGTGATTACCTAAATATAGTACGATTAATCATACAGAATTTTAATAACAAGTTTCTGGCTCTAGAACAAGTTGTTTGTCTGTATTAATTGGATTAAACGGATAAAATGTTTTTTTCTTTATTATTCTAAATCTACTGCTTGTCCTTGTGACTGGATGTTGACCCAGCTCAGCTCTAGAGGAGAAACAGGAGAGCTGGTCTGTGGGTATATTTTCCCCTGTGCCAAGCATGTCAGAACCCTGAAGTCAGCACCTGTGTTCTAAAATAAACTGAGCAACAGGAACCCCAGCCCCATTCACAGAAAGCCAGGGCTATAGAAGAGGCTTACTCTGAAACCCAATGTCCTGCACTATTTTAACAGTGTATAGCCTCCACAAATAGAAACTCACCACATCCCAGGCCCAGTTCACCCCAGGGATGACACTCAGCTCAGTCAACATATCTCATCCATTTCCTGTGATCCTATATGTGATACACACAAATGAAAAGTTTCCATTATCCCACATAGGTGAAATTATATAATGTTTTATTGCAGTTATATCTGCTACTGTGATAGACCCTGTGACAATATTATTACTGCTCATATTGCTTTAAAATGGCTGATATTATGTTAGTAATCTACTTCTAACTGTATTTTTCATATGTCATTATAAAATACAATAAAAATACAAAGCAATAAAAAAAACCCTCGTGGCTCAAACCATGGACGCTGTAAAACACTGGTATGAATGTGTGGTTAAGGCATTAAGGAAACAATGGGCAACAATTGTTCCCCAGGCTCCAAAGAGGAAAAAAAAACATGGGGACAGAAAACCCTTGCTAGCATTGGCGAGGCACGTCAGTGCCAGATAGGGTCAGTGGGTTTATTTTTAAACCAAGCACACAGGCTGGGCCCCAGCGTGCTAATAACTTTGTTCCTCTCTGTCACACGAATTTGTCAGCCAGCATCCCTCCATACTCTCAGAGGTCATGACTCTATCACTCTCTCTCTCTCTGTGGCAGTGGGGTGATGTGATTTCCCCTGAGATGGCACTGCCCAAAGGCCGCTGATCTCAGCTCAGATGGCATACGTAAACTTCACAGTCATTCCTCAAAGACAGAACATGGAGAAGTTCCTCCAAACAGGGCCTCTGTGACTCTCTGACTTCCCATCTGAGCTGAATAGTACAGCCAAGCTACTGCACTAAGCCATTCCTATTCTCAGCTTTGTCTGGGGCCACCGGTCAGCTAGTCACCAACAGCTGACTAGTGTTTTTTGGCAGCAGGTGGATGGGTCCCTGTTCAGCTTGTAGATGTGTCCTGCTAGTTTATATCATGATACTCAGAAATTCCAACTTTGTTTAATTTACTTTCCTCAATTCAGGGATGGAGTCAGCTAAAATGGGCCATCATGGAAAACGAGCCAGATAAGATTGTAGCTTCATGGGCCCTATCTGACACCCTGCACAGAGCACACTGCGATGCCTATTGCTGACTATCTTACACCCCACAAACAGTCTATTTTCCCACCTTGCGCCTTCACCTTTAAAACAGCGACAAACAGCGAGTTCACGAGTATATCTACAGTGATGGGTGTGGTGGCCTGGAAGTGAGGCGTGTTCAGGTAAATTTCTGGTGTATTGCTATCTTGGCAGCAGAAAACAGTGGTCCACTACTGACTGATTTAAACTCTGACAACAGTCAGCCGCCAGATGTTCATTCCTAACTTCGATATGCAGGCGCACCGCATGCTCAACACATGTACACAAAGCAAGTTTTACATTAACAATAAAGAGAGTAGAAAATAAAATAAAATTACTGTTCCCGTAAATGACATCCTGGCTCCATTTCTCCGTGTGAATGAGCAGATTAGTTCCCTCTGCTGAGAAGCACAGAAGCACTGTGTATCTCGCTCTTAAAGAGAATGACAAGAGGCACACTGATTGGTATATTTTACATTATACCCAAAACTCACCCATGATTAATTAAGAGAATTAGTACATGCCTTTTGCAAGTTTTGAGCCGTCCAACGGATATGAAGGCTTGCATAACTTTTTTGTTTTTACAGCCAATCAAAATCAGTGCTCTTGCATCGTTGCAACAACACAACTTAATATGAATAATAGTTTTGATTGGCCTGAGGTTGCTATGGTGGGGTGGGGCAGAGTATTAAAAGAAGTAAGTCAGAAAAAACAGAGGAGGGTAATGCTCTAATCTCATTATTTTGTCTTACAGTATATTGTAATATAAGGTAAATCCTCTATTTTATCTTTAATTAATAATAATTAGAAAAAATAGTGGGACCTTCTCTGCGGTTAAAACATATAGTTATAGCACAAAATGAAGTAAAATGCCAACTCTGGTACTATTACACTGATCAAGCATAACATTGTGACCACCTTCTTTTGTTTCCACACCCATTTTTCACATATATTTTCTGCTGTTCTGAGCTTATAGGAGCTGTTTGTGGTTCTACAATTACAAACTGTAGTCTTGTAGTATCGGTTTATCTGTATACTTTATTATTACCCTCCCTTCACCCTGTTCATCAATGCTTAGGACCCCACAGGATAGACCACCACAGAGCAGATATTATATGTGTGATGGGTCATTCATTCTTATCACTCAAGTCAAATATTTCCATGCTGATTAGAGAACTATGTGACTGCATCAGAGCTCCTCCAAAACAACAGATTTAGTGGCTACTAAAAGTGATCCAAGGAAGGACAGTGAACCCATACCAGGGTCATCATTACTTAAGGCTAATTAATGTGATCCATGCAGGCCTTAGTTCACAACTTACAGGACTTAAAGGATCTGCTGCTTAAGTTTGGTGCCAAATACCACGGGACACCTTTAGAGGTCTTAGGGAGTCAGTCATTTACATATATGCCTGTCCTAATGGCTGTACTCTGTCATACTATGAACTACTAAATGTTTCCTATGATGGTATACAGTTTTAAAAAGCAGCCATTTTTTTAAGCAATTAAAAAAAGAGTTTAGGAAATGTAATTTAACTTTTTAAATATATTAATTCTAAAAATAGTAAAAAGATAAATAAAATACAGCATCTCAAAAAATAGAACAAAATTAGATATTTGGGCATTTTAATTTTTTTTTTTATATATTACATAAATGTATTTTTGCCTTCATTTTTTAAAATAACTAAAATGGAACAATATGGACAATGTGATTAAATCAGCAAAAAAACCCCAAATGATTTAATTGCATTATAAAACAAAACAGTTCAGATGAATATTGTCAGCTGCTGAATATTCAGTGCATCCCTTATTTAAAGTAACAGATTTCAAGCTTTTTTCAAGCTCTGCATTTATACATTAAAATCTTTTTTGTTTTTTTTCTTATAGATCTACATCCACACCAAGAATAGTTTTGGAACCTTTTTTTAATAGCACACATGAATTAATCACTTAACTCCATCTAGTTTTGTCTAACATTAAAGCATGGTCTTGTTGCTGTGCCACGAGTTTCTTCATAAAGGTGATCTCCTTCCTTGGGGATAGCAGCAGTTGTTCAGTCTGAGCTTGACGCAGCTGTCTCTGAGTCCAGGCCCACACCAGGAGGGATCAGAATAGAAAAGGTCAAAGGAGACCTGTATTTAGGCTTGTAAAAGTTAAAACAGGTGTCAGTCAAGGAGGGCAGAGTTTGTCCCTTGAAAAAAAGATAATGATTGTGGTAAGCTAGAAAAATCTATAAGAAAATGTGGATTTTAAAACAGCAGAATGAAAACAAATGTTTTAAATTATGTATGTAATACTCCACTGTCAAATATCAGTTTTGATGTTATTTATTACAATAATAATCACTGCTTTTTTGAATGGTCTGCAGCAGAAACAAGTGATCACTGCTAACAGAGCTAAACTGCAGGACACCAAATGGTAATATGACAGGAAACGCCCTGCTGACCTTTGCCAACCTGTCACCTCCTCTTTGACATGAAATGCACAGGGTGTCAAAATGGGATGTGAGTGGCTTCAACTGGTGTCATCAACAGCTCTGTAAAGGTTGGGGTGTCCCGAGAACCAGTGTGTGAACAGCAATACCTGTCCAGGGTCCAGGCAGGGGCATGTAGAGTGAACAGAGTTCAGAAGTTCAAAATAGAAAAATGTACAGAGACTAAATAAAATACATTATTTAAAAAACAATGATTGTTTGAGGAAAACCTGGACATTTGTATTGTGATATACAGTACAATGTATTGTACAGTACTGTACATATATACTGTGAGTGTTTTTACCTGAAAAAGCATCACATATGATTTAAACAGATTCAAATAAACACACATACAGTAAAACGTAACAAGGAATTCTCATTTTTAACTAAGTATGTTATATCATGTGAGACAAGCTGAAGAACAAAGTGTAGTTCCAGATTTCTCCTGGATGCTCCTCAGCCAGCATGTGTATCTGTTCAGTTCCGTCAGCAGCTCACCTGATTTACCACATTTACCAATTTACCAAACCAGTTGTTGATATAATGAGAACTATAAATAACACTATTAAACACTATGTAAGAGAGATTAGGAGATGCTTTAAGGGAAACAGGGCTGTAAAAGCACTGCTTTTTTGTAAAATGGCTGTTTGTATTTATTGTAATGTTAGTGTTTTACTAAGCTAATAAACACTTACTTTACAGATAAAAAGCTTTTTTTTACTGAAATTCTTAGAGGTGCCTAAAACTTTTGCACAAAAAATTTTGTTCTGTGGCTGTGATTTCTATGACACCAAACAATATGCACATTTGAATGCACTATTTACAAAGCTAATCATAAAATGTTGGAAAACTACCACACTAAAACACAAATCCTAATCCATAATTATTCTGTCTTTTATAACATAAAACACTAAATTGTCAATGTGGCTGATGGCTTTTACAAAATGTGTGGCACCTTAAGTGCCAAAAAAGTCTCAGATGTGTTTTGACAAGGTCACAGATCTAAATTAGCAAATCAGGCCTATGGCAAGTCTCAATTTGCAAATAGGAACTGTCAACTGAACCAAATTTGTAAGCATCATACATTCTCAGACTCTTCAACCTTAGTGCCAACACTCAGCGATCAAAGGCTGCTCTTAGCAAATGTAGATCTGGATTTAAGAAAATGCTTTTCATGAAAAGAACACTTGTGAAGAAATGTGCCAACTGTTATTTTTGTGTGTATTAGGATTTCTTGTAAATACTTTATATATTTTTTGATTAGTTACATCAGAAATATTCATGAATTATACCTTAATCTAAACAAATTACAAAATGTGTCATTTAGCTAAAGTTGCTTAAACTTTAATGTTTGGTTCCTTTCTGGGGATAATGAAGAATGGCATATACATTTTTAAAGCACATAACTGTTATAATCAGTGATGTAAAGTATGTACGTTATGCATATAAGCACTGCATCAGGAAAGACACAAAATAGAAAACACTCTAAAATATGATATATTTTAGTTACATTAAGTAATAGAAGTAGTACAGATATATCATATTTTTAATGCATTACACTCTTCTGAAACTGCAACCAAATGCTTTTGATTTTTCCAACACAATAGCTCTTCTGTAACCCACTGTTTAGCTCTCCTAAAAGGAGGCAACAGCTGTGCAGTTAAGTCCAGGTCACATATCTGAGATCATGTGAGCAAAGGTAACTGGGTAATGCATGCTTTATCCATCTTCAGCAATGTTAAACCAATAAAAAAATCAACTTTAGACCTAAAATGTGGAAATATCTCCCTGTCTTAGTACAAGTAATTTAGATGAATCATGACATTATCATTTTATTCATAAAAAAGTCATTCAGAGTGGTATGATTGGGGAAATCTCATCGAGAGAAATTAAAGAATTTAACATTGTTTACAGTATAGTGATAATAACCAGACATCTAAATTATTTAATAAATTATTATCTGACAGATTGATGATACACACAATGACTATGCAAAATCAATACAAGTACAGTTTTGTGATAACATTTTGACTCCCTGATGACAAAAAAACAACTAAACATGTTTGGGTTGTAACACATTTTTTATTATTGATGATATAAAACAATCTTTAAATAACCTTTATTCAACATTATCTAATAGGGTTTGGGTAATGTTGAAATCCAGATATTGAATCAACATTCAATTTAAGGTTTTAAATGGTTGGGCTGAGCTCATCCACACTCCCCTCAAATAAAAATATTATTTAAGTAATTAAGTATTTAAGTAATTATTATTTAAATCTGTCTTTCACCTCTCTGTGGAGGAATTTTGGCCCACTGTTCTTAATTCAGACACATTGGAGGGGTTTCAGCATAAACTGCCTGTTTCTATGTTTCATGTTATCTTCATTTGTGACTGATAGCTCTCACTGGGATCCGCTGTGAGTCCTAAAGCTTTAAAAATGACTTTGTAAACTTTTCCATTCTAATACTGTAGATGATCAGTGACTTTGTTTTGTTTTCATCTGTTTTTGAATTCAATCACAGATAATTCATGGGGGCCTGTTTATAAATGATAAAATCATCATTTAAAACAGCCTTTTGCTTTTACTCAGGTTACATTTGTCTGATGTTAAAATTTGTTTGATAATTTGAAAAAAATATTAGTATGACAAAAAAAGCAAAAACAAAAGAAATCTGTAAGGGGTAAATACTTTTTCATGATACTGTAAATCTAGATAAGCTAAGATTGGAGGATTGAAGGTTCCCCAGTATGAATGCAGTAATATAGCACAAAGGTTGATAGTAAATACACAGCAAATAAATATTAAATAAGTGGTGATATTGCACATAGTGATGGCTATGCTATACATGGTGAATTTAATGGGGCAATAATTCCCCTGATTTTTGCTGACCACCTTCAACTCAAAAAAGGGGAGGGGCAGATTGGGTGGGAAACTGAGTGATGTATGGGTTTAGGAGCTGGGCAGGAAGGAATATTAATTGACTGATCTTCGTACCACACCATTCACGCCTATAGCACAGTTGAACCTGTGAGGGCGCTGCAGAGGCAGAAATTACCACAGAATAAGCGTTTTTTTAAAGTTAGGAAATGTTTATAAAACCTTTAAGCAGGACTGCTATGTTTTATAACTTCAAGAAACACATTTCAGCTATTACTAAAAACAATACTGGTTTTGAGTAGCTTTTTAAATATGGCACATAATTAACTTACTAACACAAAAAATGAGACTAGGTGAACAGTAGAAAAGGATTCCTGGAACTACTGCTTTCACTCAGTCTGCCGAAGAGGAGAAGGGGGCGGGGCTGGAGAGAGGTGCGTCACTGCTCTCTCACCTCTGATTGGACCAACCCGCTTGTTTTCGGAAAAGCAAAATGGCAGCGCTCATACACGCTAGAGAGTGTACTCTGACAGAGAGCGAATGAAACGAGCCACAGTTGATCAGCAGGTTTATAGTCTTTAGTTACTGTAAATGTATATCAGGAGCGATAGAGAGCTCTTCAGCTTTAGGGGCGGTAAAGTAGAGTACAGTACAGTACAGTACAGTAGAGCAGGTTATGTGAGGAGGGCAGGTTAACTCGGCTTTAATGCGGACAGTGCTGAACAGCAGCTGAACAGCTAAATAAACTCACCAAGCCCGCAGTGAGAGAGTCACAGAGCTCCGGTAGAGGAGAGGAGAGAGAGCGGGGTTCAGCGGGGTTCAGAGTAAATCTGGGGGTAATGCTGTTGAGCTCACTGAGGAGAGCGAGGGTCCTACAGCTCACCCTTGCGGTCATCAAACCGGACGCTGTAGCTCATCCGCTCATACTGGAGGTGAGACACTTACAAACCCCAGTACAAACACACCAAACCCCACGTGTAGCCGCGCGCGTGTTAGCGTAGGGGTCATTTTATATTTAGGGATCCTATTATTATCTCACAAATTAACTTTTTACAGTGTCTCATTGGACACACCTCCTTTCATTCAGTGTGTTTTCTTTCTTTTTATATATTTTTTTACATTGCAATTGTAATATTAAAGTACAGAGTACAGAAACACGTGGAATTATTTTGCAAAATTATTTTTAAATATTTATTCTAGATATCACTTTTATCATGGAGGACAGATCTCCACACTCTTGGTATTTTAATCTCAGTGTCTTCATGAGGTAAAATCACCTCACAATAGTTTTCTCAGCGTCTCGAAGGAGTTCCTAGAGGTGCCGAACAATAGCTGCGGCTTTTCCTTCACGCTGTGAAGCTCCAGCTCATCACAAATCACCTCAAATCACCATCTCAGTTGATCAGGTTTAGATCAGCGGAGAAAAAATAGTGGAGGAAAAACACTTTTTTATTGAATCTACAGTGTAGAAAATAAAATAAATAAAGAGCTAAAAAAACACTGAATGAAAAGGTGTGTCCAAACATTTGGTGGTACCGAACACCTCATGTAACCAAGTGTGTGTGTGTATTCTATATTTGTGGATATAATTATAATTTCCAAAATTAACCTTATAAAAAGTTTCAGTCAGTGTTAAATAATTCTACTACTAAATCTACGCATTAGTACGTTTCCACTATGAATAATAATTGATGTATATTTAGGCACAATTTGTTGATATTAACTAGCTAAATGACTTCCAGCCCACACATTATTTACCTGTCTTCACCTCCTGATTTATACATTCAACAAGGGCTTTGTTATTTTACATAAAATATGTATTTTCATTAAATGGAAAAAAATATATGTCCTAAATTTCAGTCAATTCTGATGGATAGATAGATAGATAGATAGATAGATAGATATATAGACAGACCTGAAGGAAATTTAGCATTCAGTAGCAGTTACCCAATAGAGATAATACAGCAGTTACACAATAATACAATACAATAAGTATGAAAAGTATAAAAAAATCTACACATGGTACCGCCAACCATAAATGCATGTGTCTCACTTATAGCAATAAGGCATGAATAAACTACAAATTACAATTATTATCAATAACTATAACCAGGAATTATAATTTATTACTATAAATAATACAGTCAACTATAGATAAAAATGGTCACTTAATACAAAGTGTACCAAAAATATATTTACAGCAAAAAACTGTGTACAATAAATAGGAAATATTAAAAGATATGCATTAGAATTTAACAGGCAAAAAGGCAGTGCAATGATGTGCAGGTATCAGCAGATATTTTGTAAAGTGTCTCGAGTGTCTAGGAGTGCAGCTGTACAGATGTTCAGTAAGGTGTGAAACCTATGATTTTGTTATATTATTTTTTATGGTTATATCGCCTACCCCTACTGTGTACATTTGCTTAATACCAGTATTTGTGGAAAAATGCTATTGAACAGAGAGAACAATGTATTCATTTAATTTAATTTAATTTAATTGAGAATTTAGCAGATAATCCATTATGAATCATCTGAATTCATACAGAAGACCTATTAAAAGGTGTCTGGATACTTTTGGAGAGACTTGTGTCCTGACTTTGTGGCTTGAGCTGAAAACCTGCCAGGCTGTCTGTAGGCAATTTCCGCGAACACGGAGAAAGCCTATTAACACTCATCTCAGCCTCAGCCAAATTTCATTTCCGCGCTGCACGGCTTCAAAGAGATAAGAGTGTCTTTAATTATCAAAGTTTAGAGGAGCGCATGGGCTGAGGTGCTGCGGCCTGGGGGCTTTCATCTGTGCAGGTGGATGCAGATGGAAATGAGTAGGGCCAGGCTATCAGACACAATTCAGATTGCGTTTGTGTTAAAACTGGCCTATATTTACACGCAAGATGTTCACTGCTTTGGACTGTACTAATTATGCTTGATTGATTATTTTGAATTGATCATTTATTAATTGAATATTTATCGGTAAACACTAAAATTATACAATTGTTTCTGCCTTAATAACAAATTTATTTAATATTTAATGTTTAAATGTGTCCTAAAAGTGGATAAATTGGATGTTTTGGGTATTTCAGCACTGTTTAAAATCACTGTACCCTTTTGCTTCCATTTAAGGCTCTTCATCAGAGAATCCTAGAAAACGACTTCCTCATTGTCAGAAAAAAAGATCTGATATGGAGAATAGGAGATTCTGAAAGGTTTTACGCAGAACATGAAGGTATGTGGTACAGTGTCTGGTACAGTGTATAGATTATGTGTCAAACTTAAAGCAATCTTAACGGATTAAATTGTTTTTAAATGTGCTAGTACAACTCTAGTTGTTTAGGGAGGTGAATAAGTATGAACATTGATGATTTCTGTTATTTTGTCCTATTTGTTGTTTGTTTCACAATTGTCTGTAAAATTAAATAATGCAAACCCTCAAATAATCCATTTAAATTCCAGGTTGTGAGGTAAAAAAAACTGGGATAAAAACTTTTGCAAGCCAATTTAATTCAGTAATGGTTAAATGTTTCAGAATATAACACTCATAACCACAACTGTATAAGCATTAGTAATTATTATAAAATATTATGTATTTCGAATGTTACGGCAGCACGTTTGGCAGGGGTTCTCTATTAGCTAATTTGCTTGCAGATGGCTTATTTACCAGTATTATTCAGAGGCTGATTAGAATGTAAACAACGTGACTACACAGTGACATCAGTTCCACTCACATTGTTGACTGTCTTCTGCGAGCATCTGTTTGTTCCTGAGGAGAATTGATTGACAGTAACAGTCATTAGTTTTAACAGCTTGAGGAAGAAGGACTTGTGTGATCTGTGGTTCTGGATCAGCAGATGAGTCATATCATCACAGTTCAGCAGACTCTAGAACAGACTCCTGATACTGAATCACCAGCGTTTGGAGACATTTGCCTGTAGGAGAGGCTGAGCTGCATCCTTTTGGAATGTAAAACTAGGTTCTGTGTCAGGTCATACATGGAGGATAACTGCTCACTTACTTGCAGACTGTTACTGTATCTATTTTTCTCTTGCAGGACGGTTCTTCTACCAGCGACTTGTTGAATTCATGTCAAGGTAAGTGTGAACATAGTCATGTAATTATCATTCCTCACCTAGTCTTCAGCAGCAGCAGCAGCTGTCATATGAGCCTATAGGGTGGTCCACGTCAGAGCTTAAAAGACTTTGAATTATTTTATATATATATATATATATTTTATTTAATCACATCAGTTATTAATACAGTAACTAGACTCATCATTAAAAATAGTCATAATCAAAAGGAAGTGTTGGATTGCAATTCTATTGGGAAGGAAGATGAAGGTTATCAGAAGCAATAAACGATTCTACATTTAGACTGATATGGGGAATATTTATCGAGCTAAACATACAGAAGACATACTAGATGTGTAGACATCGCTGCAAGACGTTGTAGAGGTTCCTAATGTTGTCCTGAGATGATTTATTCCATAATTTTATACTATACACACATTTTTAATCAGGGATAGGTCTGGGGGTGTGGCTGGCCATGGTATAGCATCTGTACCTTCAAGACAAGTTCTTCAGATGGCAGTAGTATGTGGGTGAGCATTGTTCTGTTGGAACAGAGCACCAGAGTGTGCATTCAGATGGAAAAGATGGTGGCAGGACCTTATTAGCATAACTTTGGGCTGTCAGAGTGCTTAAGTATTGAAGACCAAAAGTGACTTGGAATAGTGGCCTTCTGGACGTGCAGTGCATGACAACTAGTTGTTAATCTTTATACTAACCAAAGTGCCTTTACACAGATGTGTGGGTCATAAAAATATTTTGTTACTGAAGATGATCTGCTGTCATTCTGAGTCACTTCATGACTTTGGTGATGTTGCCGTGGTATTAATGTCTGTCATATTAGTAGTAATAGTCTGCATGCATGTAGTCATGTGTCATGCAGCCGTCTGCCAATGGTTTTGGCACTAACAGGATGACTGCAATTGGGATTGTTGGGTCACTTTATTAATGTACATCTTCTGGTGACTTCTTGTATCCACTGATTAAATTTGCATGACCCTATAGTGCACAAAACATTGTGAAGAACAACCCGCTTCCCAGGGCCCTAAAATGCAACCCCTCTTAAACCCTTCTAACAGCTTGAATTGCTTTCAAACTCTTCTTAGAAGCATACTTTGCTAGCAAAGGATAAAACCAGCAGAACAGCACGAGCTGACTTTGTAGTCAGTCAGGTACAATGTTAACTCTGGTCCTTACTTACGTCCCATTCACAGCCAAGCGTGAAACTTCAATTGTCATTTAAATCACAATTGCAAAGCCACCCACCAATTTTCATTCCTGTTGGTTTAGTGGGCTGCTATATTTTGATAATGACTGTTTGTACACTATTATTATTTTTATCACCTTTTGTAAATGCATGTTAGTGAGGGAAGTGTAGGAATAAGTAATATTCCACACCTGGTCCTGATTATGGAAGATGCACTATTAAAGGAGAAGCTTTTTGAGAAATGTAAATCAGTATTGTGAGGTGTTTTGTTCAGTTCATTGTTAAGACGTAATCTCTGCTTTCTGGTGGGCAGCCAAAATGATGCTTGCTATCAGTCTAGTTTAGCTAGTGAAAGCCTTGTTACCATGGCAGCCAGTCCTCAGGATGTCTCATTGCCTGTGAAAATAAGAATGGAATATCAGCATACGCCTAAAGTGACACCAGTTCAGTGTTGGTCTATACTGATATAATTTTATATCACAGTATGTTCTCAATATATCTTTTTATTACATTTAAAAAGTAAATGATTTTTACATGCTTAACAATAATTTGGATGTGCAGTTATTTGCATTTGTTATTTTTGTGTGTAGTTTGTACTCCTTTTAAAACAAAATCTTTACATTAGTACCAATTAAAAATGTGTTAAATATGTTAAAGTATTAAATAAGTGAAGAGTAAAAAATGTTTAATTCTAGAGACACTTAACAATTGAGTCAGAATTGTTCACAATGTGGTGATGATAATGAAAATAATCTAAAATGAGTTTAGAAGATTAGATTTTCTGAAGTTTTCTGCATTGTTTATATGGCCTATGTTATAGCTACTTAATATATTGCACTTATTATAAATAAAAGCAGCCATATATCCAACCAATTAAAACTTGATATTTTGTTTTAAAATTATAAACATACACAAACTTAATATGCAACATCCCAATTTTCTGGGCTGTCTGTTTCAGATTATGCCTATAATATAAAATTCTTTAGAATGTTTATGTTGCTGCAGTTGTATTTAGTTTATAGCTTATGTTTATCTTCCGTTCTTTTTTCCCTGCTGAATTAAATGCATTTCTACTGAACGAAATGCATTTCTTCTGAACTAAATTGTTTGCTGTGTTCTTTATATCATGATAAAATTGCACAAAATAGACTGTAAAATAAATAAATAAATAAATAAATACTTTGTGGCTGCAGCGACAGGTATATCTATTGGCATTGTTTCATATATGTAATGTTCATTATATACCAGTCTAATGTTAATTATTGACTCCTCATTCACTATCACAGTACAGCTTGTTTGCCATTCTGCTGTTTTTTTTTATCTAGTCCTGAGTGTACTCATTAAATTAAATTAACTTCTAATTTATCCTTTACAGTTATGTCTAGGCTTTTGTTTAAAGTAGTAGTGTAAAGTTTGTTCCTCACTGTACAGCCTATTGAGACATGGTAAAGATGGTACGTACCTTGTTTCCACCACAGTGGTCCAATGAGAGCTTATATCTTGGCCAGAGAGGATGCGATCACTCGCTGGAGGGAATTGATGGGTCCTACTAAAGTGTATCGGGCTCGGTACACTTCGCCGAGCACCATCCGGGCACAGTATGGGCTCACAGACACCAGAAACACCACTCATGGTTCAGGTATGCTTTAATATGTAAAATACATGACAAAAGGGGACATTATGCATCAGCAGAACTTTACATAAGCACTTGGATGCAATATGTATTGCTAAGAGGATGTTATTAACCTGAATACGAGTCACAATCATCTACATTAAGATCATCTGTGGGTTGATATAATGTCTTTGTTCAGACATCACACAGGAGCATTTATAGAGCGGGTACTGAGTAGGTCATTCATCTACTTATTATCTGAAGCACCCTCTAGACTACTATTTTCCATGATTACCTACTATTTTTACATGAGTACTTGCACAGATGCACTGATCTAGGCCTATCACAATAATTACATTATTTGTTTACTTAGCCTGTTATGAGCCATTAAAATGATTGTGAGCATGGTATTTCAATTTAGTATAAAACATATTTTTTTATTTATAATGTCTAAATGTCTAAATCTGTTTTTAAAAAGGCATGTACTAAATCTCTTAATCAATCATGGGTGTCCATGAAAAACAAATCAGCGTATCACTTGCCATTCCCTTTAAGGGCCAGGTGTGCTCTGACTGTGCTCTCGCGGATTGGTAGTTTAACGGTGCAGCATTTCTCAGCAGAGGAACCTGACCATCGTGTTCACAGCAATCTTTTTTTATTTTTTTATTCTGTTTATTGTTGATATAGATATTGAGTTTGCACACTACTGTGTGTCCGCGTGTGTGTAACGAGTGGGGGTGTACACAAGTTGATCATGCGCTCCTGTGTTGCCAATATAATAATGAACATCTAAGGGTGACTGTTGTCAGGGTTTTAATCTGTCAATAGTGCACCTGTGTTTTCTGCTGCCAAGATAGCAATACACCGGGGCGCCGAGTGGTCCAGCGGTCTAAAGCGCTGCCACTATGAGTGGGAGATTGCAGGTTCGATCCCCCGCTCATGCAGCTTTGCCATCAAGCTGCTGGCGCTCAGAGGGAGCACAATTGGCCCTGCTCCCTTCGGGTGGGTAGATGGTGCTCTCTCCCCACGTCACTCCAGGGGTAATGTCTGCAGGACAGGGCGTCTGTGAGCTGATGTACCGGAACCCGGCCGTCGCGCTTTCCCCCAATCATGCTGGCTGCTCGGCAATGCTGCAGCAGCTCGAAAAGAAAAGACTTTGGTGTGTTGGGGCATTTATAGGGATAGGGGGAGTCCTAATGAGTGGGTTGGGTAGGTGGTTTTGTAAATAGGGGAGAAAATTGGAAAAAATTGAAATAAAATTATTAAAAAAAAAAAAAAAATAGCAATACACCAGAAATGTACTTTAACACACCTCACTTCCAGACCAACACACCCATCAGCGAAGATATATTCGTATGCTCTGTTGATTTTTTTAACAGCACAAGGCTATATAGATTGTTGGCAGGGTGTACGATAGCAATTTTGAACACACAGGCTCATATATCAGTATGGCCTTACTGTCATACAAAAACCTTGTATCTCCAAATTGGTTATTGCAGGAGGCAGAGAAAATCATCATTTTTATAAGGAGTCAGTGAGTATTCTTTCTGGATTTCAGATGCGATCAGGTTCACATTATGTCAAAAAGTGAAGCACAAAAACAAAAACAAGAAAAGATACAAATACAGCAGTGCTGGTGGAGTTTTTCCAACACCATGTCCATATATAAGTCCATCAGTGACACTGAGTTGTTTAAAACTCCATCAGAACTGCTATATCTGATGCACTCATAGAACCACAACACACACAAACACACTAATCAACACCATGTCAGTATCACTGTAGCTCTGAGAATGACCAACCACACAAAAATAATAGCTGCTCTGTGGTGCTCTCTGCTGTGGGTTCCTGACTATTGACGGACAGGGTGAAAGGACGGTGATATAGTACCATACATTTTGCACTATAAGGCACGCTATTAATAAACGATTAATGGTCTATTTTCCATACACGGCGCACCGGATTATAAGGCGCATTTTTTGCGACATTGGTAAGGAACGGTTGTCGCCATGTTTTCCTTCTAAATCAGCAGGTCTGTAAACCTGTAAAGCTAAGCTAAGTTAGGTAAACCAAACTGTAATTCTTAATTCAGACAAGTCCTAATAACTGTTTATGTCGGCGAGTAAAGCGCTTCTGTTTATTTACAGTAGGCTTAGATTTTCAGATTTCCTCTAAAGCTGGAGCAGCATTAGTGGCTAACCGCTAGTGCTTAGCACGGTTAGCGGGTAATGCGAATGCTGTTTTAGCAGTGCTAACCAGGGTTAGCAGCAGGTTACAAACCAATAATGCTTACCTCTGAATGGCATTAGAGCTAGCTCTTAGCACGGTTAGCGGGTAATGCTTATACTGCTGGAGAAACTAAACTGTAACTCCTTTACTTCTCTTTACAACCTTACTGGTAAAATTAATACATTTCATTCATTAAAAGGTACAAAAAATACTGTATACAGAGAAACAGATACAGGACTACAATCTGTAAAGTGTCCCTTTATGATCAGTGGAGCTGAATAAATAAACAGTAAATGCAGAAACAAAGAAATGGTGTTCTGATTAGAGTGTGTGTGAAAAATAGCCATTATACTGCATTTTTAAACTCTGTTTACAGAAAAGTAAACAAAATAGCATGTGTATTCACTATAAAATTGTTTATTATATAATCAGATAAGAATAATACATCACGTTGTAAACAGAAAGGCTTTTTATGCCCTTGTGAAAGCTTTCTGCAGAGTGCTTCTCCAATGCTGAGTACGATGAAGCTCTATTACCTTGCTCAACACGCTAAGAATTGATTTCTCAAAGAAGTCTCATTGTAAATCTGCAGTTTATGCACGGCTCAGTGAATGGTTTCTCACAATCGCACACACACATCAAGTGGCTATACAGCCATCTTAAAAGTTTATTGTAAGAATCTGTAAACCAAGTGTGCATACATTACATTTGCATAAATTGACCTTGCCAGTGATGGCCACGAGTGCTTGTTTTTGCAGCTATTGACCATGTTCCTGTAATCTCTGGCCTATGAGTAATGCTGACTGCAGCAGTCCTCCTCTTTGTGCTTTCAGTTTGGCTAATTAAAGTTGTCTTGTGCTCTGACAGATTCGGAGGAGTCAGCCAAGAGAGAGATTGCCTTCTTCTTTCCGGAATTCAGTGCTGAGCAGTGGCTGGAGGAGGAGGAGCCGTGTTTTCGGGCAGGACACGCAGAATACGATCAGCACGGGCAAATCCATATGCCACTCAAACACGTCTGACCATCCATCTGCCTTCACCAAAGACTGGACTCATGCCCTTAAAAATTGAAAGCACTGCTTGTACTTGAATGATGTGTCTTTGTCTTGTCACATTGCTGTGGTGTGATCTCAGATCTCAGACCTGAATATTTATGTGAGCACTTGCACACTTGTACTGTTGTGCCAAAATAGAAGGTCCACATTAAATATGTTATTTTATTCAGTGTAAGATACAGCAGTACGGGATTTTGTGTTGATATTCAGTAGGCCTGAGTTTTAAAAAGGACTTGGCAATACGATATGTACCACGATACAGGGGTTTAGATTCAAAATATCACAATAAATTGTGATATTATAACCAAGGAAATTTGATGTAATTGTTTAAATCAGATTTTAGGAAAACCATCATAATATAAGAACACAATGTCATATTAATAAAATGTGAGACAAAAAATGTGGTTTTATGCATTAATAATAACAATTAACCACTTTCTGTCACCAAAAATAAACTATGTAGTATTCCAAAACAAAACATCAGGATAGATCAATATATCTGTTTTTTTTCTTGCACTGCTAATATTTTTATGTATTCTCTCAAGATGGTTTAAAATTGCAACATTATGTCACATTTTAAAGACAATATTTATGTCACTGTATCTCCTGATCAGTCTGTATTGGGGTCTGAATCTTTAACATGTAGCTTGACAATAGGTAAAACACAGTTTCCGAGTCATTTTACCAGTGTCTGGTAAATCTGTGTTCAGTGTTTTGGCTTACTGTTCTTTCAGAATTAGAGAGCTTATCAGAGTTCATCAGTTATATGTTTATACTGTTGTCTGGTTTTCTAAGATCTCATGGTCTAATTCATGTTAAACTAGAATAGTTATAAAGGTAGATCACTGTGCTTAATGCTTACAATTTTACCACCTCCAACTCTCTAACTCCAAAACTGACCTCACTCTATCCAGTGTGCCACAGTGTGTTTATGACCTGGTCACTTCATGAGTGTTGAATTTCTGAATTATACCAGGATAAGGCCAAGCCACATAAAAATACAAGTGTAAACACAGGCACGATGCATTTAAAACAGATACAAACCCAATCACTTAAAAACTACTTGATTTGAGGCACATTATAGCAGTGAAAACACACCCATCTCCTTGTCCACACAGCAGGTAAAATACAATCTTTTAGATTTAAAGAGCGAAAAAAACTCTGCACTTCAATATGTGGTGTTCAAATCTCCGATTTGCGGCAACCGACTCTGTCTGAACAACCAGATCAAAATTCATGGGACATAAAAAGAAAGGAAAAAGGAAATGAGAAGGAAAAAAGACAATGAATAGATGGGAAAATGGACAGCAGCAGTGATTTGTGGACTTAATTGGTGGAAAAACAAGATAACAGACCTCATACATTTTAGACTAATGTCTCTGTTTCAATAATATTACAAGGCTTGTGTCACAGCCACAGTTTTTTTAATGAATTGGCCAAATATGGCTGCAGATTGTGGCTACAGCCTCAAAGAAAAAAAAGAAAAACATGTCTTTTTTAGTGAGTATTTTTTTTTTGGTAATAGGCTCAGCTGCAGTCTGGACTTGTTCATAGCTCTTGAGATTGAGATGAGGATTAAAGTGAAACTTAACATGAAGCATTTCTGTCGTGCGTGCTACTTTCAAAGCGCAAACCATTCAGACAGATGTCAGATAGGTCTTCATAAACCAAAACACTAGTAATAATTCCTGTTAAACAAGAGAATTTGCACAAATCTGCGAGATGCACTACAAAGTGTAAATATACTATTCACATAAAGTAACTGGGGATTAAAGAAAATGAGAGATTTCATTTTTCAAATCTTTTTATTGGACAATTTAGACTTGTTTAATTTTACTCAGCACAAAATAATTTAAACAGACAAAAAACTTCTTTTAAAAGTGTATTCTAGAGATTCTTTCCTGTGAAGCATTCATAGTTTCAGGTTGATTTTAAAACTATCATTCACAATTATGAGTAGACACATACTGAATTTAAGGGAAGGTCAGGTAACCTGATTTGAGGCATCTTAGTGACAAAGGTTAGTGTTAGAGGTTTCTCTCTGAGATGATGAATGCACATGATCTGTAATAAGCATAGCAAAAAGGAATACTGATAGTGTAAAACACATACCTTTGGATATTTCTAACACAACATTCAAAACATGAATTGGTCATTTAAAAAAAACAAAAAGTTACTAAACTTAGCTTAACATGAAAATAGAATTTATGTTAAACAGAATTTATGAATAAAACAAACAATAGTACTCTTAGCACAGAACGGTGCTACAATATACCCTGTTCTATTGGTTCATGAATAAAGCCAGTAGACCTTGTAACTGTGGATTGATAACTGAGATGACCTTTATGATGATAATGAATACATTATCAAACCGTTCAAAGATACTCTTTATTAAGAGGATACTCCAGTTAATATTGAAGTAACTTTAGAGGTCACTTTTGTTTTTCTTGCCTCTTTGATTGTCCAATATGTGCCCTGTAGGGCTTGGCAATATGACAATATTTTATTGTATCATGATAAATGTATTATTATGAAAAATAATAGGTTATCAGTTCTTAAAAACACTGACCAACTTCACTTTTCATTACAGAAAGAGGAATTAATCCTGTTTAATGGGATGAAGTGGAGCACACTTTGTACTAAAATCACTGTATTTAAAATAACTGTGGTATATTGATTAGCTGTTTTCTAAGAATCTGATACAATGTCTGCAGCAAGATGTCTTTAAATATCATGATACAATAATATTTTTTTTACCATATCACACCAACCCTAGTACCCTGTATGTTACAATTTCAAAAAAACCTAGAAGTTTAAAACATTTTAAAATTTCAAGATCACTTCAAATAGTCAGCTACCACTATTACAGTACAGCAGTAGCAACATACATAGAATTATAAGTGAAAATATGAATTACGAATCAAACCTTTAGACCACTGAACTCAAAATAAATCCTAATAAAGTCCATCAGGCAGGGGCTGCATGTCCAAACACAGGCCTGTGTGCTTCAGATCGGACCTGCCTTCTGCTCTTTGGTCCACAGTGCTTGCTGTTCATCACAGTTTTCACAGGGCTGAGGATCTAAAGTGTCCTACTACTCCACTCCGTTTGAGGTGCCTCCTTTGGGTTATTGTTCTCATTTCAGCACAGCTTCTACTGCTGCTTCCTTCAAGCTATCCCGAGGTTTCATGACCTCGCATGTTGTGTGGGACTTCTCCTTGATCTTTCCACTCTTGTCCACCTGACGGATGCTCTGAGTCACTGTGATGGTCACCTGCTTGGTGGACATTCTGTTGTCTTGCCACTTGGTCTAGAAATTGAAATAAGACAAGAAGTGAAAGATGATTATAATGTATGACATTTAATCAAGATTTTATTAGAATTACTACATTTATACAAATGTAAGAACACATTTATGAGGCTTTCAGAAAAGGATCTTAAACATCTTTAAAAATAATGGAATTCGGGCTACGAGTGTGCCAGCTGGTTAAGCGCTGCCACTATGATCAGGAGATCGCTGGTTCAAATCCTGTTTATGTAGCTTGCCATCAGCTGCTGTAGCCCTGACAGAGCACAGTTGGCCTTTCTCTCTCTGGGTGGGTGATGTTTGATCAGCACAAGGCATCTGTGAGCTGCTGTATCAGAAACCGAGTCGCTGCGCTTTTCTCCGAGTGCGCTGTGATGCTACTCAGCAATGCTACATCAGCAGCAGTTCAAAAAGACTTGGTGGCTGATTTCTCATGTAACACAGGAGGTGTTGGGTAATTGGCCGTGTACATTGGAGAGAAAAAGGGAAAACAATTTGAAATAAAATTATTGCTGTATTTTTACGATTACATATGGTAGTCCTTCTGTTTCACTGTAAACTTTATTATCCTCCTTTCGCTCTGTTCTTCAGTTTCAAGCCCCCACAGGAAAGACCACCACAGAACACCTATTTCTTGGGCTGCACAGGTAGGATCCAGCTGCACTGCTGTGTCTGATCAATTTAGGCTACGTTCACATTACCAGGCAAAGGTGTCTCAAATCAAATTTTTTTGCTCAATGTGGCTCAGATCTGATTTTATCATGGCTGTGTGAACGTGCCAAATCGGATATGTATATGATCCATAAACATGCAACACGAACGTGAATGGTCAAATCAGAATTTATGTGTCTTTTTGCTTTTACACTGCGCTACGTGCTTCTCTCTCATAACAACACATCTCTTGGTGCAGTTGTGCAGTTATAGCTGCAAAAACAGCAAAAGCAAACCACCTGGCCCTTTTTTTACCCCTTTAACCTGAGCATGAACCAGCTGTTTACTCTCCACTCCAGCAATAGATGTTCCACATATGAGCTGCTAATGCATCCATTTCCCTTTATAAAGCTTGTCTCTCATCGTCCCTCAATTATGATGTTTTTGTTGTTGGTCATGAAGGTGACATTTATACACGCATCCTATATGTTCAGTGGAGCTGAAAAAATGGATAATGAGTGAAGAAACAAGGAGGTAATCATAATGTTCTCACTGGACTGTGTATAGTCTCCATAAAAAAGCACTGTCAATAGAATGAGACACACTGGAGCACATGTGCAAAAGGTCACAACATCTAATGTCAAACGATGGCTAGAGGGATAAATACACTTCAGTATTGGGCTGTGGTGGGTCTCATCTCATCATGTTTAACAGCTTAGTTCCTTTCCTCCATGTTTTAAAAGCCCAAATACTATCAGGTTGAATCATTTGAATAATCATTTATGATATGGAACTAACTATTCGATATCACTGCCTAAGCTCACTAATGCTCTTGTGACTAAATGCAAACAAATCCTCACAGCAATGTTTCAAATTGTAACACTGTTCTAGAAGAGTTGAGCCTGTAATTGCATCAAAAGGGCAATAAGCACCCTATTTTTTTCTTGATTTCTAAAAATAATTGATGGATGAACAGGTACCTACAAACCTCTAGTCGCTGTCCAAAGATAAACATGTACATTACCTCCATTAATTAGTTTTAGTTTACTACATTATTTTAACACACCTGCACTTTGTGTCAAAAATGTTATGCTGAATGAACCAGTTGAAATGCTCCAAAATGACTGGAAATGAAATGTAAGATTTTTTTTCTTTCTCTGCTTTGAAGCTATACAGTAGGTCTTTCTTGCAAATATCCAAATATGTATTAACTGTATGTCTAAGCAATAAAGCAATGAATCAATACAAATCACAGAGAAGTGCCTGATTTCTCAGAGATACTTGTAGCTGGCTTGAAAGTGAATAATCTTACAATTTCCTCAGTGCACAAGACACTTCTCCTCTGCACTGTTGAGCTCGGTGAAGACAGCTCTTCTTGCTGTGAGGTCAGTATGGAAGGTGTACTGCTGCTTTTCACATCACTGAGGCTGGCCTCAGACATGGCAGAACACACTTTCAGATACGCCTGAGCAGGAGATGGCAGGCCGTCATCAAAGATATCTATAGAACAAAAAGAGATGCAGAGATGGCTTTTGTCTTTATGCATTGAGAAACCACACTAATACATTGAGAAACCACACTAATACATTGAGAAACCACACTAATACATTGAGAAACCACTATACTGTTTGTGCTCCAGTTAATATTTGGGTAAACTGATGCATTCTAAATTTGAAATAACATTAG